>NW_027441940.1:350000-499760 GCF_048569485.1 Anomaloglossus baeobatrachus | reverse complement strand
GGCAAAACAAAAATGGATAAGGGACAAGGGACCATAGCTTTTTTTTTTTTTATCATGTTAACTGTTTTTAGGTTCTCTTAAAGGGGTGGTTCACCCATATTTTTTATTGTCTAGATCGATATTATATTGAGAAACAATGTTTCTCTCAAATACCTTGTGTTGTCAATAGTGCCTGTGAGAGGCGCTATTGCAGACCACTGTTCCCCGTCCAGTGACGTACCCGTCCAATGCTGCCTCGTCACATCCGTGCAGCCGGCTACATTCTGAGCCCATCTGCTCCCTGCTCCTCCTCCCTCACAGCACGTCTCTTGCTTGCAGCGTTCTGCGAGGAGGGAGGGGGGAGCAGGAGACGCACCGTGCTGTGCTAGGAGGGAGCAGGAGACGCACCGTGCTAGGAGGGAGGAGGATGGGGGAGCAAATGGGCTGTGACAGTAGTGAAACACCGCTCACAGCTCAGAGTGGAAGACTGTAGCCGGCTGCACGGATGTGACGAGGCAGCATTTGACGGGTACGTCACTGGACGGGGAGCAGCGGTCTGTAATAGCGCCTCTCACAGGCACTATTGACAACACAAGGTATTTGAGAGAAACATTGTTTCTCAATATAATATCGATCTAGACAATAAAAAATATGGGTGAACCACCCCTTTAAAACTGCGTATTATAATAATTAAGTAAATTTGTTCTGGGTATTGTGTTCCAGAAAACGTTTGTGAAGTCTTGTAGACTGTAATAGGAGGTTAGGATTATTTTGGATGTCAGTCTTAGTCATTAGTATAACATAGTGCATGGGTAGGACAGAGATGGGGCAGGAGATGTAGGGCGTTACAGATCTGTGGAGACCACGAGTGGGTGATAGACATGGTGTCCCTGAAGCCATCAGGAGCTACAGGGAACTGCATCTTTGCCAAAGATGCAGGTCCTACCCCAAGGGACCTAGAAACTAGTGCCGGTAACATCAAAACATTCAGTTTAATCCCTCTCACCCCCTCCCCCCAGAACTGGTGACTGGCTAGGGTTGGATCCAATGGATCACCACTTAGAGGTGGAACCGATCCAGCCCACAACACTATGACAAGGGAGGAGTGGCCAGGACAGTCAGTAAGTGGACGTGAAAGAAGACAGATGCAGAGTACTGACTGGGAGTCTAGCGGTGATATGAGGGCTCATGCGTGTGGTTGCCGGTGGAGTAATCCCGGAACCATAGCAACGATGGGGTACAGAGCCATAGGTCAGGAAAACGCTCCAGGCATACCTGATAAAATCTGCACGGTGACGGGACCTTCCGGGACCTCACTGACCGTAAAGTTCGGGGCACAGTAGCAACCGGGGAACAGGAACGAAGAACCGACCCCACAGGGTTCAAGCTACCTGTCATACAGACTATCATAATACAACTTTTGTTTTCCTTTCTTGCTCCCCTGCAGTCACCAGAAACCCATAATTACACAATTAATTTAATGCACTTCTAATCATTTTAATTTCTTTTTTTCAGGTTTTGACACAGATCTGCTGCAGAAATGATGATGGAATTGCCGTACTCCTTGCTTTGTGTGGATGACGCGTCCTACATGGCGGGGCTGTACATATTTTTTTCCATTCAGTTGCCTTTATCCTGAGTTTGTTGCTCTATTGCTTTGTAATTAATGAATTGGGGGGGGGGGGGGGTTATAAAGTTTCACTCTTTAGGAAAAAAGTTTATTTTAAAAAGAGATTCTGTGTTTGTGTCATTAATATCTGAAGTTGAAGTTTTAAATGCATCAGAAATAAGAAACATAAAACAGTAAAGTCTAAAGTTTACAATGTAAAAAAAATGTATTTTTGTACAAAAGTTTAATTTGTGATAAATATAATAATTGTATTTGTACAATATTTAGTCCTGTTATTTGTATTTAAATCTGTTCATTTTATTTAAATTCTGTGAAAATGTTTATGCCAAATTTTATTTTTCAAAGTAAAATTACTAAATTTCGATGAGTGATGGAAATGTTTTTTGTTTTTCCCTTTTTTTAACCCCTCTTCAGTATGTAGTTATAACATTGGTTAGTTTCCATATTGAAATTTACATTTTAATTACATGCATATGCAGGAAAAGTTTATGATGCATCTGTGTAAAGCATAAGGTCCTTATAAGAGTATGACATGGACAAGAAAAATACTTTTGTAACAATGATGTTCACTTGCAAAAGCTGCGTGGATGAAAATATCCTAAAGGCCGGTGTCACGTTTCTGATTGCCTCGCATGTATCTCGAGCGAGTCTCTCGGTGCATCACCCTTCACGGACTCGCACTTTCCTCACAGGAGTGTTAGCTGCATAGAGATACATGCAACCGGCCCGCTCCTGTGAGGAAAGTGAGTCCATGACGGGTGATGCACCGCGAGATACACGCAAGGCAATCGCAAGTGACACCAACCTAAGGACTGTTTCACACATCAGTGAAAAACAGACGTTTTTCACATACGTGTAAAAAAAAAAAAAAAAAACAAAAAAAAACCCCCGCATATGTCCCTCCGTGTGCTGTGATTCACGACACATGGGTTGTCCATGTGAAATTCGCCATGCGTGCTTTGTTATACATGATTGCACATGGACATACTCACCTCACCTGTTCCTGCTGTCTGTGGTGCTGAAGAGTCCCAAGGTGCAGCATCCGGCCGCTGTCTCTCACCTCTACAGCCACTTTCACAGCATATTAAAAATGGTGTTCTTTAATTTTTTTTAAAAGCAGATTAATTATATAGTACATTTTAAAATCTACGTAGTCAAAAATGTTGGTACCCCTCATTTAAAGTAAAACCCACAATGGTCACAGAAATAACTTGAACCTAACCAAAAATAATAATCTATGAAAATGAGCAAATGACAGTCAGACATTACTACTTTCCAGGACCACATGACAGCACCACAGGAGTTGCTTCCTCCGCCCTCTACAGGGAGTACATTGTTTTTTGTTAGGCTCTGCACTCCAGCACTGCCTGTGATGGATGAGAAAGTTCAGACACTAAAGCCCCTAAGGATGCCCAGGTCTCTGTAAGTGTCAGCCCTTCAGGGTTTCATTGCCCTGTAAGCCAGGAGACTTGTCTGAGCCTTGTTCTTTTTTTGCAGGGTGGAGGTTCTTCTGTGGGTTCTGGCACCATCCCCAAAAAGAAATGTACCACTAAAGTTAGACGTTGTGCGGTGTGTGATGTTAAACTCCCTGACACCTGTGTTAAGAAGCTCTGCGAGACCTGTATTGCGAAACTGATCTCTCAGGAGCAGACTACCCTCCTGTCGGACATGATGTCCATGATACGGGAGGAGGTTCAGGCTGTGGTTACAAGCCATGTCCCCCCACCAGAGCCCCCGGTGCCTCCTAAACAAAAGCATCCACGCCATCTGTTAGAGTCCTCAGAGGAAGATGAGATGTCCAGGAACTCCGACTCCCCAGGGGAAGATGAGGTCCTTGGTCCCTTGCCAGAGGAGCGGCGTTACTTATTTTCCACAGGCGACACGGATGAGTTACTCCGTGCCGTACAGAGAACTATGATGGTGGAGGATACAGAAAAGTCGTGGACCATACAGGATGAAATGTTTGGGGGACTCCGGTCTCAGCGCCACAGGGTCTTTCCAGTAAATCACCATGTGCGTGCTATGATCCTGGATGAGTGGGAGAAGGCGGAGAAAAGATTGCTTGTTCCCAGGGACTTTAAAGCCAGACTGCCGTTTAAACACGACGACATCAAGGAATGGGAGGATGTTCCCAAAATTGATGTTCCCGTAGCGAACGTCGCACGAAAGACGTCAATCCCGTTTGAGGACTCCTCGGGTCTCTGGGACCCCATGGATAGTAAGGCTGATGGCCTTCTTAAAAAAAGCTTGGGAGGCTCCTGCAGCCAACATTGCCGCTATTTCCGTGGCTCGGTCTATGTCCCGTTGGTTGTCAGACCTGGAAACTCAGGTTCGGGATAACGTCCCTAGAGACGCCATCTTGGAATCCCTTCCTCTGCTGAAGCTGGAAACCGGATTCATGGCAGATGCTTACGCTGAGCCTGTGCAGTTTTCTGCCAGGAATGAGGCCCTTACTAATTCTGCCCGCAGGGCCATATGGTTGAAAGCCTGGTCTGGTGACGGAGCGTCCAAAAATAAGCTGTTCTCCATCCCCTTTTCGGGTGCCCGGGTGTTCGGTCCTGCTCTAGATGAAATGCTAGAAAAAGCTTCCGATAAAAAGGGCGGTTTCCCGGAGGTTAGACCTCCACGTTCCCTTCCCTCCCGGAGGTTTCGTCCCGCTAGGCAGGACTATAAGGGTAGGGGTAAGACGGGCAGGTGGGGTTTCCATAAGGGCGGCCCAGATAGGCAACCCCACTTCGAACCCCGAAATAAAGCAGGATAGATCCTGACGCCATTATCGGGGGGAGGCTCAGCAAGTTTATGGGCAACTGGCAAAAGATAACTTCCAATCCATGGGTCCTTCGAGTGGTGGGGGAGGGTCTACGGATAGAATTTTCAGGGACCCCCCCCCCCCTACCAGATTTCTCCTGACGAAACCACAGTCGCAGTCCCTTGCCAAACGCCTATGGTCGGATGTGGATACCTTACTACACACCAGAGCAATCCTCCCGGTTCCAATCTCAGAACAGTTCCAGGGCCACTATTCTTCCCTATTCTCTGTTCCCAAGACCTCCGGAGAATTCCGGACGATCATAAATTTAAAGCCCCTCAATCGGTGGGTCCGGTACAAAAGATTCCGGATGGAATCAATCAAATCCACCATCCCTCTTCTCAACACACATTCTGTCATGGCCACGGTAGATCTGAAAAACGCATACTACCACATAGCCATTCACCCACACTACCAGATATACCTGAGATTTGTGTTAGAGAGGGACGGAGTAATGTATCATTTCCAGTTCCGGTGCCTTCCATTCGGGCTCTCTTCTGCTCCCAGGGTGTTCACGAAGATAATGACGGAAGTTTTGGCGCACCTGCGAAGATCCGACGTGTCCATCATCCCTTACCTGGACGACCTTCTGCTGTTGGCGGATTCCCCGGAGGAGCTCTCCCGGACAATCACCACCACCTTGGCTCTGCTGACGTCCCTCGGCTGGATCATAAACGTTCAGAAGTCCAATCTCAGGGCTTAGACGAGAAAGGTGTTTCTGGGCATTTTTCTGGACTCCGATGCGCGAACATCCTTTTTGCCGTCTCAAAAAATAGTAGACATCAGGTCGAAAATTCGGAGCTTCGGCCGAAAGAACCAGTGCTCCGTCAGAGAGGCCATGAACATCCTGGGCATGATGACTTCCTGCATCCAATGTGTTCGCTGGAGTCAATTTCACTCTAGGTCACTCCAAAAGCTGATCCTGTCATACACTGTAGGGTCCCGCTGGTCCCTACATTGCAAGATTTCCCTGACCCCTCAGGTCATTCAAGGTCTCAGATGGTGGATGTGCAAGGAAAATCTTCAATGGGGCATTCTGTGGGACTGTTTGCCATCCGTCATGCTCACAACCGATGCAAGTCAGACGGGCTGGGGCGCCCATGTGAACTCCCTTTACTTTCAAGGCAGGTGGCCCATGGAGGTGTCGACCCAGTCATCCAATTTCAGGGAGCTACAAGCGGTCTGGCAGGCTCTGCAGGCGGCTCCTCCCTTATTCCACGGTCGTCATGTTCGGGTCCTCTTGGACAATTTTACGACGGTAGCCTTCCTTCATCATCAGGGGGGCTCTCGCCACCCACCCCTGCAGGCTCTGGCATCGCGGATCTTTCAGTGGGCAGAACGCATGGTTCTCTCCATCTCGGCTGTCCATCTCAGGGGCTCGGACAACCATCTCGCAGACTTCCTGAGCAGGCGCACGATCGACCCCTCGGAATGGGAGCTGAAGGACAGTGTCTTTCAGGATCTAGTCAAACGATGGGGAAAACCCCAGGTGGATTTGTTCACGTCCAGAACCAATGCCAAACTGAACATCTTCTTTTCTCTGAATCCCCGGGATGCTCCTGCTGCGATCGACACCATGGCCCAGCCATGGTCCGTGGGACTGGTGTACACCTTTCCACCCCTGCCGTTGCTCCCCAGAGTACTCCGGAAGATTCAACAGGACGGCGCCCAGGTGATTCTCATAGCCCCGTTTTGGCCCAAACGGAGCTGGTTCTCTTTACTCAGAAACCTGTCAGTTGCAGATCCGGTCCTCCTTCCCCTGACAGGCGATCTTCTCAGCCAGGGTCCAGTGCTTCACCCGGACCTGGATCACCTTCAGCTGTCGGCCTGGATCTTGAAGGGAGGTTCCTGAGACGAAAAGGCTTGTCGCTTGATGTCATCTCTGCACTCCAGGCAAGTCGTAAGCAGATTACCCGGACCATCTACGGGAAAATCTGGAAGAAACTCTGCTCTTTTTTGGGTGAAGAACCTGCTGACAGTTCTTGGCCTAATATTCCGAAAATCTTGGATTTCCTGCAACTGGGATTCCGCAAGGGTCTTACACTTAGCACTTTGAAGGTCCAAATATCAGCGCTCAGCGTCTTCTTTGACATGCCACTGGCGTCCAATCCCTGGATTGCCAGATTCGTGAAGGGGATTCAGCGCCTTCGTCCTACAATTCGGCCCACAGTGCCTCCCTGGGATCTGACCTTGGTGCTCAATGGCCTTTGTGATTCTCCTTTTGAGCCCTTGTCTACCATTTCGATGGAACAGTTGTCCTTCAAGACGGTGTTTTTAGTGGCCATCACCATGGCTAAGCGGATTGGTGAATTACAGGCTTTGTCTATCAGGGAGCCGTATCTTCAGGTTCTGGATGACAGAATTGTGCTGAAACTTGATCCGACGTTTCGCCCCAAGGTGGTCTCCTCTGCTAACCTAGAACAGGAAGTAGTTTTGCCATGCTTCTGCCACAACTACACGAACCAAAAGGAACAGCGGCTGCATTCCTTGCATGTGAAGCAAACAGTGCTGAGCTATTTGGAGGCCACCCGGAACTGGAGATTGGACTCCACCTTATTCCTTCAGTTTAGGGGGAAATATCGAGGCAAATCAGCATCTAAGGCTGTCCTGTCTTGATGGGTTAGGTCCACAATATCCTCAACCTAGCAATTGGTGGGAAAGACCCCGCCTGATCACCTTAGAGTCCATTCCACTAGATCACTATCTACCACTTGGGCAGAAAGGGGGGGGCTTCTCTAGACCAGATTTGCAAAACTGCCACTTGGTCAGGTCCCAACACTTTTTGTAGACACTACAAGTTGGATATTCTGTCCTCCCACCAGACCTCGTTCGGTAGGAAGGTGCTCCAGGCAGTAGTCCCCCCCCCTAAGGATAAATTAATTTGGAATTCTCCTGTGGTGCTGTCATGTGTCATGTGGGTACTAATTACTACCAACCGGTAATGATGTTTCCAGGATCCATCATGACAGCACCCTTATTTCCCTCGCCTTGTTTCTACTGCGTGTGCATTTACATTGTATGTAGCTCAAGCATGAATAAACATGGTGTTATACCCATCCTGGTGTGGTACTTGAAAAGCCACTGGAGAGGTTGGGAGGGGGAGGGGTTTTTAACCTCTTGTGTTCCTGTCCCTGTAGAGGGCGGATGAAGCAACTCCTGTGGTGCTGTCATGATGGATCCTGGAAACATCATTATCGAATTCAATGTTTCATGAGAATTTGGGTCATTTGAATTATTTGGAATTTCTGATATTTGATGACCCTCAAAATAGTTTGATAAGTTGGATCATTACCGGTAGGTAGTAATTCCTATTTTTCTGCTTCCACAGAATTATTTTAAAAAATGAAACTCTTGATACATGCTTGGACAGAAATGATGATTCCGTAACTTAATATTTTGTTGCACAACCTTTCGAGGCATCAAACGATTCCTGTAACTGTTAATGAGATTTCTGTGCCTCTCGACAGGTATTTTGGCCGCTCCTCAAGAGACCTCATGACAACCACCAGGTCACCAGCCTATGGAAATCCTGTCGGACCATGGCAAGAGCATGTATTGAGGGGCTTGTCATTGAAGAACTCAGATATAATAATTTTCAAATCAGAAGCATTGCTATTAGGGATTGAATACCTCAAATATTCGGCTTCGCAAATATTTTCCCAATACCTCGCCACTATTCGAAGCGCAATGTAAGTCTATGGGAAGCCCGAATAGTACTGAATAGTTGTTATTCGGGTTTCCCATAGACTTACATTGTGCATCAAATATTCACAAATGGTCGAATAGGGGCGAGGTATTTGGAAAATATTTGCAAAGCCGAATAATCGAAGTATTTGATCATCCCTAATTTCTATACATTATATCAGCAATGAGAGTAATAAAAGTTAAATTCCCACTTAGTTAAAAAATGTGAAAAATCTTTTTGTAAAAATTGTCACTAAATAGGTACATTTATGTAAATAAAATAAAGTAGATATATTTGTTCAGCAAACATCAGGAACAAGCCGACTATAAAAATGGAAAAATATTTAACCCCTTCAGCATTAAAAGGTATCCTAGAAATTTAATTGTCCTGCAAAAATAAAGATGACAAACAACTCTATCATGAGAAAAATACTAAATATACAGCTCATAGAATATAACAGAATAATTATTTTTATATTAGTATATTTTATTGTGCAAAATCACCAAAAACAATACAAATCCGGTATCCCTGTAATCGTGAGAATAAAGCAATCTTCTCACTTGTAACACACGCGGAACGGTGTGAAAAAGTCCTGAATTAATGTTTTTTGGGTTTTTTTTTCTTTTTTTGTTCATTCTGCTCTACTAAAAATCTTAATATAAAGCAATTAAAAAATGGTATGTGCATGTAAATGTTTACAATAAAAATGTAAACTAGTGCTGAAGTAGCATTAGCGGTGGCACGCAAAGTATAACGAGCAGCCTGTGATCTCACCGGTACTCAGACTTGGGCGCTCATGAGACTTGAGGTGATATGACTGCGAGCATGGAACTCAGTGATGAGCGCTCTGACGTCACGAGTTCAACGGACTTCATCAGTACAGGTAATGAACTTTGCTAACCTTGAGACGGCAGTGCTTATCATCCCCTCAACTGCTTGCACACTGCTGTGAGCCGCTGCGGGGCTGGCGGGGGAGTGTGAGACAGACTGCAGGGGCACCGATTGACGGATGCCACACAGAAGTACTTCCGTGTAGCTTACGGGGATTTTGCAGACCCATTGACTTGTGTTGTGTCACGGTCCGCATTTGCGGAACAGAATTGGACATATTCCATAGGAATGGACATACGGACACCGATGTGTATTTTTATCGAACTGATGGCACACAGAAGTGCTTCTATATGGCATTCGATCCTACACAAAACACATTGAAAAGATGGTCTTGTCAGTAGGTCCGCAAAAAAGGGAACTGAGCAGGACAAACTGAATGGTCGTCTGAATGAGCCCATGATCCAATAGAACACTTGTGGGGTGACATCAAAAATGGTGTTTCTGAGGCAAAGCCAACAAATGGAAATAAATTGTGGGATGTAGTCAAAGCATTCTGGGCTGGAAAAAGAGTTGACAGGTGACAGTGACGCACCCGTGGGGTCGGGTGCTTACTCGTCACCAGGCCACGGTTCTCCTGGGACGCCGCGGTGTCAATAAAGCTTTGGGATGGGGATTATGGGCGTAGTAGTTTGTGAAGCCACCTGTGGTGTGAGGACAGTTATTAGCCACCGCTGCGGGATTGCTTCTCTCTTCTGGGGTGTATGACTACGCAGCTCAGATGGTAAAGCCCTCCACAGGCAGAGCTATGCCCCAGGGAGGATGATGGCGATAGTAGTCTCTGTCGATGCAGGAGCGCGATACTGGAAGTTCCGGCAGAAAATGGATAACACAGATGATGCAGTTCCAGGTCTTTTCTCTCTAGTAGCACAACGCTTTTGGAGCACCGGGCTACGCTGTGATGGGCTTCAGCCGATCCCAGATACTTCGGAGGACGAGGACGGTGTTTCCTTCTGTGCGTCACCTTTAGATGTTTTCCCTCCACCCCAGCTCCTGGGCCGTGGAATGGGTCACGGGTGCCTTCCGCACTCACCACGTACCCTGGAATTCCCCTTCGTTCCTAAGAACCCAGGTTGAGCCTCCAGCTCCAGACCACGGGCCCCTGTCTGTTCGTGTCTTTGCTTCCTGGCTTGTCTGCTTCTGAGTGTGACCTCACACGGACAGTGTCTGGTGCTGACTGCCTATTGTGTGTTGGATGGCTCCTCGCTTCCCCTGTGGAAGCCTCGACTCCCGGGTCCCAGAACTAGTGGCCATGAGGTCCCATACCTCGCTATGGACACCCCACCACCTACCCTAGTCCAGTCCCAGTGGCAGTACTCCCGTGTATATGTGTTGGTTGAATGTGATGGTGGTTTTTACTGGCGACAAACTCCTCCGTATCCATGATGAATACTGGACCTTAAGTGAAGTGCAGTACACTGTGGTGCCTGAAGCTGCAGGGGTGCCATATCAGAATTTGGTGACTATGCAACATAGATGTGAAGCAGTTCTAAAAAAAATGGTTATGTAGCTAAATATTACGTTAGTGATTCACAGGAATGCTAAATCCTATATAAAAAGATAGATTTTGAGAATGTAAAGACAAATGCAGACACTGTGTAAAAACATTAAAATTAATACATCTAGTTATCAAACACTTTATAATGGGACATATTATATATGATGACAGTCCTGTCTATATTGGAGGGCATAGCTTATTGATAACAGTACTTAAATTTATATTAAGGTGTCTGTATTGAATATAGATAGTTGCTGACATATATAGGCTCTTTGGAAGCTGCTAGTGGGTGACCTCATGCGCTCAGCAGAATAACCCTATATGGTTTGGACAGCTGCATATATAACATGACACATAGGAAGGGGGGGTCACTCTTGCACATGTCGAAGCTGAGCCAGAATCCATCCAGCCCATCCAAGATGAAGTAACACATGCTGTCAAGCCTACAGTATCTAAGGCTTGCCTAACCATTCAGGAACCAAGGAAAGATGAATGAAGATTTCTATTGATTTTGTAAGAATTGGACTATTATCGAACTCTTTACGTAAGCTAACAAAGAATACTATTTTTTTTCCTTTCTGTAACTGAACTGTAACTTTATTTTTCGGCAAACCTTTTACTAAATATACATCTATTTATTTTTACATTTTTTTGAAGTTTGTCTTTCATGCGACTTATCACGTATTTGAAGAAAAAGATATTTAAGGGATATATTTTAACACACTGGTATTTTTTTTTAACAGCCAATGTTCATTTTTTTATATTTTCTGTAAAGTAGTTAAACACTCTATACATTTCTCGGAATGTTTTGATTTAGAAAACAGTGTGCAACATTCCCAATGCATGGAAATAAAAACTATTATAACAATTTTGGCCTTAACTCATGTTTTTAAATACATTATTATTTTGAGCACATCTGTACCTGGAAGGAGCACATACATTCTAGTGTATTCAGTAGTGAATTAGCTGGAATGTACGGGCTGCAGTCAGGACCTGGAAGGAGCCAGTAGATCTGAAATCCTCAGTAATTAAAATGTGAGCCCTCGCAGGCAGGGTCCTCTTTCCTCCTGTACCTGTCTGTGTCTGGTATTGTTCATGATTATTGTACTTGGTTTTTATGTATACCCCTTTCACATGTAAATCGCCATGGAATAAATGGTGCTATAATAATAATAATAATAAAAAAATAATATACACCTGGAAGGTGCACGAAGATTCTAGTTTCTTCAGTAATTAGTGTGTTACAATGTACGGGCTGCAGTAAGGTCCAGGAAGGAGCCTGTATATCTGAAATCCTCAGTAATATACACCTGGAAGGAGCCTGTACATTCTAGCGTCTTCAGTAGTGAAACAGTTAGAATGTACAGGCTGCAGTCAGGCCCAGGAAGGAGTCCGTACATTCTAGCTTCTTCAGTAGTGAGTCAGCTAGAATGTACGGGCTGCAGTCAGGACCTGGAAGGAGCCCGTATATCTGAAATCCTCAGTAATTAGAATGTGAGCCCTCGCAGGCAGGGTCCTCTCTCCTCCTGTACCTGTCTGTGTCTGGTATTGTTCATGATTATTGTACTTGGTTTTTATGTATACCCCTTTCACATGTAAATCGCCATGGAATAAATGGTGCTATAATAATAATAAAATAATATACACCTGGAAGGAGCCCGTAGATTCTAGTTTCTCCAGTAATGAGTGTATTACAATGTACGGGCTGCAGTAAAGTCCTGGAAGGAGCCTGTATATCTGAAATCCTCAGTAATATACACCTGGAAGGAGCCTGTACATTCTAGTGTCTTCAGTAGTGAAACAGCTAGAATGTACAGGCTGCAGTCAGGCCCAGGAAGGAGCCTGTACACTCTAGCTTCTTCAGTAGTGAGTCAGCTAGAATGTACAGGCTGCAGTCAGGACCTGGAAGGAGCCCATATATCTGAAATCCTCAGTAATTAGACAGTGAGCCCTCACAGGCAGGGTGCTCTCTCCTCCTGTACCAGTCTGTGTCTTGTAATGTTCTTGATTATTGTACTTGTTTTCATGTACACCCTTTCCACCTGTAAATCGCCATGGAATAAATGGCGCTCTAATAATAATAAATAATAATAATATACACCTGTAAGGAGCCTGTACATTCTAGTGTCTTCAGTAAAAAGTGTATTACAATGTACGGGATGCAGTAAGGTCCTGGAAGGAGCCTGTATATTTGAAATCCTCAGTAATATACACCTGAAACGAGCCTGTACATTCTAGCGTCTTCAGTAGTGAAACAGCTAGAATGTACAAGCTGCAGTCAGGCCCAGGAAGTTGTCCGTACATTCTAGCTTCTTCAGTAGTGAGTCAGCTAGAATGTACAGGCAGCAGTCAGGACCTGGAAGGAGTCCATACATTCTAGCTTCTTCAGTAGTGAGTCAGCTAGAATGTACGGGCTGCAGTCAGGACCTGGAAGGAGCCCGTATATCTGAAATCCTCAGTAATTAGACTGTGAGCCCTCGCAGGCAGGGTCCTCTCTCCTCCTGTACCTGTATGTGTCTGATATTGTTCATGATTATTGTACTTGGTTTTTATGTATACCTCTTTCACATGTAAATCGTCATGGAATAAATGGCATTATAATAGTAACTAATAATAAAATAATATACACCTGGAAGGAGCCCGTGGATTCTAGCTTCTTCAGTAATGAGTGTGTTACAATGTACAGGTCCTGGAAGGAGCCTGTATATTTGAAATCCTCAGTAATATACACCTGGAACGAGCCTGTACATTCTAGCGTCTTCAGTAGTGAAACAGCTAGAATGTACAAGCTGCAGTCAGGCCCAGGAAGGAGTCCGTACATTCTAGCTTCTTCAGTAGTGAGGCAGCTAGAATGTACAGGCTGCAGTCAGGACCTGGAAGGAGTCCATACATTCTAGCTTCTTCAGTAGTGAGTCAGCTAGAATGTATGGGCTGCAGTCAGGACCTGGAAGGAGCCCGTATATCTGAAATCCTCAGTAATTAGACTGTGAGCCCTCGCAGGCAGGGTGCTCTCTCCTCCTGTACCTGTCTGTGTCTTGTAATGTTCATGATAATTGTACTTGTTTTCATGTACACCCTTTCCACCTGTAAATCGCCATGGAATAAATGGTGCTTTAATAATAATAATAATAATAATAATAATAATAATAATAAAATGATATACACCAGGAAGGAGCCCGTAGATTCTAGTTTCTTCAGTAATGAATGTATTACAATGTACGGGCTGCAGTAAGGTCCTGGAAGGAGCCTGTATATCTGAAATCCTCAGTAATATACACCTGGAAGGAGCCTGTACATTCTAGTGTCTTCAGTAGTGAAGCAGCTAGAATGTACAGGCTGCAGTCAGGCCCAGGAAGGAGTCTGTACATTCTAGCTTCTTCAGTAGTGAGTCAGCTAGAATGTACAGGCTCCTTCCAGATCATGACTGCAGCCTGTACATTCTAGCTGCTTCACTACTGAAGAAGCTAGAATGTACGGGCTACTTCCTGGGCATGACTACAGCCTGTACATTCTAGGCTCAACCCTAGATATATGGCTGCTCTGTGCTTACAGGACCTGTGATGATGTCACATGGAGGGGAGGAGTCAGGGTCACATGATCAGCTCCTCAGTGTATGCAGGACTCTGCTGTGCTGGTTGTCATGGTGCTGGATGAGGGGAAGTTTATGTGTGGAGTCAGGAGGGGTTTACAGTGTGGATGTAGCAGAGCCGTGTGTGTACGAGGTGTACGGAGCAGAGCCGTGTGTGTACGAGGTGTACGGAGCGGAGCCGTGTGTGTACCAGGTGTACGGAGCAGAGCCGCGTCGGTACGAGGTGTACGGAGCGGAGCCGTGTGTGTACAAGGTGTACGGAGCGGAGCCGTGTGTGTACGAGGTGTACGGAGCGGAGCCGTGTGTGTACGAGGTGTACGGAGCTGAGCCGTGTGTGTACGAGGTGTACGGAGCTGAGCCGTGTGTGTACAAGGTGTACGGAGCGGAGCCGGGTGTGTACGAGGTGTACGGAGCGGAGCCGTGTGTGTACGAGGTGTACGGAGCGGAGCCGTGTGTGTACGAGGTGTACGGAGCGGAGCCGTGTGTGTACGAGGTGTACGGAGCGGAGCCGTGTGTGTACGAGGTGTACGGAGCAGAGCCGTGTGTGTACGGAGCAGAGCAGTGTGTGTACGAGGTGTATGGAGCGGAGCCGTGTGTGTACGAGGTGCAGGGAGCGGAGCCGTGTGTGTACGATGTGTACGGAGTGGAGCCGTGTGTGTACGAGGTGTACGGAGCGGAGCCGTGTGTGTACGAGGTGTACTGAGCAGAGCCGCGCATGTACGAGGTGTACGGAGCAGAGCCGCGCATGTACGAGGTGTACGGAGCAGAGCCGTGTGTGTACGAGGTGTACGGAGTGGAACCGTGTGTGTACGAGGTGTAAGGAGCGGAGCCGTGTGTGTACGAGGTGTACGGAGCGGAGCCGTGTGTGTATGAGGTGTACGGAGCGGAGCCGTGTGTGTATGAGGTGTACGGAGCAGAGCCGTGTGTGTACGAGGTGTACGGAGCAGAGCTGTGTGTGTATGGAGCAGAGCAGTGTGTGTATGAGGTGTATGGAGCGGAGCCGTGTGTGTACGAGGTGCAGGGAGCGGAGCCGTGTGTGTACGATGTGTACGGAGTGGAGCCGTGTGTGTACGAGGTGTACGGAGCGGAGCCGTGTGTGTACGAGGTGTACTGAGCAGAGCCGCGCATGTACGAGGTGTACGGAGCAGAGCCGCGCATGTACGAGGTGTACGGAGCAGAGCCGCGCATGTACGAGGTGTACGGAGCAGAGCCGCGCATGTACGAGGTGTACGGAGCAGAGCCGCGCATGTACGAGGTGTACGGAGCAGAGCCGTGTGTGTACGAGGTGTACGGAGCGGAACCGTGTGTGTACGAGGTGTAAGGAGCGGAGCCGTGTGTGTACGAGGTGTACCGAGCGGAGCCGTGTGTGTACGAGGTGTACGGAGCGGAGCCGTGTGTGTACGAGGTGTACGGAGCAGAGCCGTGTGTATGAGGTGTACGGAGTGGAGCCGTGTGTATGAGGTGTACGGAGCGGAGCCGTGTGTATGAGGTGTACGGAGCGGAGCCGTGTGTATGAGGTGTACGGAGCGGAGCCGTGTGTGTACGAGGTGTACGGAGCAGAGCTGTGTGTGTATGATGTGTACAGAGCGGAACAGTGTGTACGAGGTGTACGGAGCGGAGTCGTGTAGGGACTTTTTCAAAAAAGTTTGTAACTGCGTCATTGGGACCATGGTCTTGGTATTCTGTCAGGGGGTCACAGTGAGGTAATGGAGGCTGTAGGGAGACAGGAGACTGAAAGCCGTGGACGGACATGGAGCAGATATCCTGGAAAACCTGGGACGAGCAGCAGAGGCACTACCAGTCACAGGCATACAGCAGAAGTCCTGAAGACTGCAGACAGGCTGCAGAGGTACTGACACCCACAGGCAGACAGGTAACTGAGGTATTGGAAGCCGCAGACGTCCTGGAGACCTCAGACAGGTGCAGACATACTGGAAGCCACAGGCAGATTGGTAGCTGAGGTGCTGGAGGCCACAGATAGTCTGGAGATGTTCTGGAGGCTGCAGACAGGTCACTGTGCACAGACTAATAGTCCTAATACCAGGACACAGGGGTGTATCTTGGTAGCCTTATATAGGCCAGTTAAGCTCAGCACATGGAGCGTGTCCGGCTACTTACAAAGCCCAACGTGGAGCACAAGAAAGTTTAGCAGAGCGGGGGAAGGGGCAGATCCCAGACACGGGACAGGCGTGTAACAAGTGGATGTTGTCAGCCAAATATCCAACAATGATCCATAAAATTGTGACAACTCTGAATTTCCCTTCCCCTTACATCTATTGATTAATTCTCTATTGATCTATTCTCCCCTTTATAGTGAAAGTCATTCTTCTGTTACCCAAATCTTTGCTGAACATTACACAATGCACATATCACATCCCTCTAATAATGGGGACAATCTAGTTACACCTTTATCAATCCATTCTGTGACATTCCCAAAGTGCTCACAATTCCTGTTCTTCCAGATCAGAGCACAACATAAGTAATAACCTATACTAAAATGGAGTTTATTTCTGTCCAACACTGATCACACATTTTCCCACTCCACATTTGTCCCCTGGTTGTCCCAGGAGTCCCACTTCTAGGGGGACATCGATTGCCGCCTTTCTTTGCACCATGATAGACATTTGGCCCATAGCGCAATGTCGGGCAAACATCTCTTTCACTAAAGTTCTGTAAATCTTATAGAAAATCCCTCACAATAACTATTGCACGGACGCTGCAAAGATCTACAGATCTGGAATCTTCAGACTGTAATCCTGATAAATGTAAGTGATTATCAAAGAGAAAATGTTCATTCTAATGCGTCATTCAGAGAATTTCAGAATCAGAAAATGAAGAGGAGGAAGGAGAACCAATAAGAAGGATATGAAAAGATCTCCAATACGGAACAAGAAAAAATGAACTTGACTATGAATTAATTTATGGATAATGTGTCATGAGTGTGTCCCGCTCTGAGGAGACCTCTGGTGAGTCTGGGATCAGAAGGTCACAGCACCGGTTGTTCACAGGTGTACAACTTGATTTGAGTGAATCTACTTTTTTTTAGTGCTGTAGGAGTTAAGGACTCTTTCCATTCTGGCTGTCCTTTGTAGCCTTAATCTCAGGTTCATCTCTTTTGTGACCACTCCCCTTTGTTAGAAAAATTCATGCATCTTACCATCTGACACCAGTTATAGCTTCTCATTTTATGCTGACCTTTATGGAAGGAGCCTGTCTCTGGATGAAGCTGAGGAGTTCTGACTATTGCAGCTGTGATGTTTAGCTGCATTGGAAGAGTTTGAAGTGTTTTTCCTTTTTGTGTCTATTTTCCCTTTGTCTCCTTTACCTTGTGTTGTATTAGTGCAGTGGTGAGACTACTGTTTTCGTTGGCCTTCTCACTAGCCATGATGAGATCAGGGCGAGCGAAGGTCTAGGCACGTGATGACGTCGGGTGGGGGAGGACCCGTAAAAAGATGTTAGGGAGCGTAGGGTACAGACTCATGCGAGTTGCAGGAGGTCCCCTCTCCTCATCATCAGGGCTTTCCTTTTTTACCATTTCCGTTGTTATCCTTTTGTTATGCTACACACTAAGCATCTGTAGGCTTTGACGTGACGTAATATTTTGGTTTTGACACCCACAGTTTTATCAGTTGAGCAGATTAATGTCTTGGCCAGGGGCTTAAATTTTGTCCCTGGCATTTTTTTTTGATAAGGATAGAAATCTTTCAGGTCATAATTACTCTAATATATTTACAATGTTTAATGGATCTGAAGGATTCTTCTCTGAACAGAAGGCCATTGCAATGTTAACCCCTTCACGACCGGCCGATTTTTCGCTTTCCGTTTTTTTTTTTCGCCATTCTTTTTCTGAGAGACGTAACTTTTTTATTTTTCAGTCAATATGGTCATGTGAGGGCTCATTTTTTGCGGAACGAGCTGTACTTTTAAATGAAACCATCAGTTTTACCATATTGTGTACTAGAAAATGGCAAAAAAATTCCAAATGCTGAAAAATTGCAAAAAAAGTGCGATAGCACTATGGTTTTTGAGATATTTTATTCACTGTGTTCACTATATGGTAAAACTGATGTGTGGGTGTGATGCCTCAGGTCAGTGCGAGTTCGTAGACACCAAACATGTCTAGGTTTACTTTTATATAAGGGGTTAAAAAAAAATCGGAAGTTTGTCCGAAAAAACTGGCGCACGTTTTACGCCATATTCCGTGACCCGTAGCGTTCTCATTTTTCGGGATCTTAGGCTCAATGACGGCTTATTTTTTGCGTCTCGAGCTGACGTTTTTAACGGTACCATTTTTGCGCAGATGCTACGTTTTGATCGCCTCTTATTGCATTTTGCGCAAAAGTTGTGGCGACAAAAAAACGTCGTTTTGGCGTTTGGAATTTTTTTGCCGCTACGCCGTTTACTGATCAGATTAATTGATTTTATATTTTGATAGATCGGGCGTTTCTGAACGCGGCGATACCAAATGTGTGTATATTTTTAATTTTTTTAACCCTTTAATTTTCAATGGGGCGAATGGGGGGTGATTTGAACTTTTAGGTTTTTTTGTTTTTTTTTAATTTTTTAAAACTTATTTTTTAACTTTTTTTTTTTATTTTACTAGTCCCCCTAGGGGGCTATTGCGATCAGCATTCCGATCGCTCTGCAGTATCTGTTGATCACAGCTGCAAGGCTGTAAACAGCAGATACGCTGTCTTTCTCTTTTGCTGTGCCCCGGGCACAGCGAAAGTGAAACCAAGTCAGGTGTAGTACAGGAGTCATCACATGACCCTGTGCTACCATGACAACTATCGGGAGTCACGTGATTGCGTCACGTGACTTCCGGTATCGGGCGGTAAGGAAAATATTACCGCAATCGTGCTTATAATGGCGCTGTCATGTATTGACAGCGCCATATAAGGGGTTAATCGGCACGAGCAGATAACGATTCTGCTCGTGCCTAGCAGGCACACATCTCAGCTGTGAAAATCAGCTGAGATGTGTGCCGATCGCGGCATGCTGCCGCCGGAGGACCGCGGGCAGTAACATTATGTCATTTAGGACGTAATTTTACGGCCCACGGTCGTTAAGGGGTTAAACTAAATGGATAAGGATCGTAATTTGGAAGAACAGACTCAAGAGCATGGAGCTAGGCAGACCTAGAAAAAAAACAAGCTTGGAAGCACAAGAAAGTGGATCTTCTCCGAATGTTTATCTCCCATGCATAATTCCACTTGCCCAGGAATGAAGCATCTGGGTTCGGACAGGAGCATTCCATCCACGCATGACACCAACAAGGCCTTTAGAAGGTGTCGAATTGGTATCTGCTAACGCTCCACCACAGCTCGCTGAACAAAATTCCCAATAGATCTGGAGTCCAGATGAGCTGTCTAAGGGAGCTGAACGTCTCCAAACGATGCAGACATGGACTGGAACGAGCAATAGGAAGAAGGCTTGCTTTTGCCGAGGGTAATCCCTCCTTCCAATTCCAGGTAATAGGTTTCCGGCTTCAAAGGACAGGTTTGGACAAGGTGCTCTGCTCCTAAACACAGTACCATGATTTGGAGATTTTCACATTGTAGATCAGATGTTTTGATACTGATTACTTTTGTAGGCTCAGGAACAGGAGCGGAAATAGGAACCTGGGAATCAAATGGCCTTTGGAAGGATGGAGCCAGGCGGATAGGTTTCTTCACACAGAAGACTTCCTTGGAACATTCCTGGAACGTATGGCAAAGGAGATAAGATCATCCAGGGTAGTACATATATCAAGACCAGCCAGTACATCATTGGTTCTCTTAGATAAAACCTTCCCAAACAGGTGTCTGCCAGTGCCTGATCATTCCATCTTAATTCAAAAGGGTGCAGTCGAGATGACCTGCGTCAGTTCCTCAAAAACTCTCCAGCAATTCTAAGAGGTCAGTAGTAATTGGGTCATTTTTTTTTCCCACAAGGTACAGACCCAGGAGACAGCTTCTCCACCAAGGTGCGAAATCAGAAACACCACTTTGGACTGGTCTGAAGAAAACGATTGACCCAACAGCTTAAAATGCAGGGTGCATTGGTTAATGAACCTGGGCATTGCTTGGGATACAGCATCCTAGTGCCAGTATTGCACTGCCTTTACTTCATATAGCAAAATCCTGAAGGGGGCATGGCCTGCGGCCGTTCAAGATGGACGCTAGGTGAACGAGCTCAAGTTCAAGCGACAAATAAATCTACCCAAAGAAGAAAACACTGATCAAATTCTTTTTCATCAGACATAGGAATATCCTGTGATCATTTAGAGACTAGCCTCATCAATTTCCTGAGGTAGATAAAAGATATAGGGAGTTATTCCCGGCAGGTCTGTGACACAATTCTAGGCCTGGGAGTCCCATGAAAGTGAAAGCACTGAAGAATACTGATTCCCCCAATAAATTGGTCCTCAGGGACCATATAGGAGAAACTCACTACTGCTAATCTTTGATTCACTGTTGGGGGATCTGAAGACCCTAAAGGTATCGTCACACTAAGCGACGCTCCAGCGATCCCACCAGCAACCTGACCTGGCAGGGATCGCTGGAGCGTCGCTACATGGGTTGCTGGTGAGCTGTCACACAGGCAGATCTCACCAGCAATCAGTGACCAGCCCCCAGCCAGCAGCGACGCGTGGAAGCGATGCTGCGCTTGGTAATTAAGGTAAATATCGGGTAACCAACCCGATATTTACCTTGGTTACCAGCGCACACCGCTTAGCGCTGGCTCCCTGCACTCCTAGCCAGAGTACACATCGGGTTAATTACCCGATGTGTACTCCAGCTACGTGTGCAGGGAGCAGGGAGTCGGCACTGACAGCGTGAGAGCAGCGGACGCTGGTAACGAAGGTAAATATCGGGTAACCAAGGAAAGGGCTTCTTGGTTACCCGATATTTACATTGGTTACCAGCGTCCGCAGAAGCCGGGTCCCTGCTGCCTGCACATTCAGTTGTTGCTCTCTCGCTGTCACACACAGCGATGTGTGCTTCACAGCGGGAGAGCAACAACTAAAAAATGGCCCAGGACATTCAGCAACAACCAACGACCTCACAGCAGGGGCCAGGTTGTTGCTGGATGTCACACACAGCAACATCGCTAGCAAGTTGTGCCTCAGCAGCGATGTTGCTAGCGATGTTGCTTAGTGTGACAGTATCTTAAAACCAACTGTTTCTGATAAGGAAAAGATTAGATATCAATCATCTTTCCAGGCAGTGAGGGAAGCTGCAGCACTGCTGATATCCCTGGACTCCTGGCATCACAGAGTATGTGAGGGCTGTAACACCAAATAAATCACTCGGTCACCAAGCTCAAGCACATAAAAGTTTTATTCATTTCACACCAAAAGAATAAGAAGCTCCTAATAAATTGTCATTAAGGAATTTGTGACTTAACAGCATCCAGGGTGTGAGGAAGAGGCCGGGCTGCTGTGCTGAGGTTGCCATGGTTACTCCTCACACACTATACCTGCTGCTGTAACATGGCAGTGGATCTGTGGTGCTTTACTTATACGATCCTCAGTGGAGGCTGTTCTGATTGCGACAACTGAAGAAATCCTCTTATCTACAGGAGGCTCCTTACCTGTGAGGAACCGGAGCAGACCTTTATCTTCTGAATACCTGCTCTACCTCCTAATAAGTTATATAGATAACTAAAGAGTACTACATTAACATAAGTGGTACTGAACAACTTAAAGGAAATGCCTGGGGTTTGGAAAAATAAGAAAAAACACCTTAAATAGAAGAAACACTACACATAAAACAAATACCCCTCTTGTGCCTCATTAAAATGACAAAAGCAAGCAGTTAGGGGTACTTTACACGCTGCAACATCGCTAACGATTTATTGTCAGGGTCACGGTGTTTGTGACGCACATCCGGCGTAGTTAGCGACATCGCAGTGTGTGACACATACGAGCGACCTTCAACGATCGCAAAAGTGGTAAAAATTGTTGGTATTGGAGAGGTCGTCCAAACACCAAATATCGTCTGGTGAGTAATGATGTTGTTCGTCGTTCCTGCGGCATCACACATCGCTATGTGTGACACAGCAGGAGCGACGAACATCTCCTTACCTCCGTCCACCGGCAATGAGGAAGGAAGGAGGTGGGCGGCATGTTCCAGCCGCTAATCTCTGCCCCTCCTCTGCTATTGGACGGCTGCCGTGTGACGTCGCTGTGACGCCGCACGAACCGCCCCCTTAGAAAGGAGGTGGTTCACAGACAACAGCGACGTCATTAGGTAGGTAAGTGCGTGTGACAGGTGTTAGCGATGTTGTGCGCCACGGGCAGCGATTTGCCCGTGACGCACAACCAACGGGGTCGGGTACGCTCGCTAGTGATATCGGTACCAATATCGCAGCATGTAAAGTACCCCTTACAAGCATCTAATTTTGTAGGGCATAACCCTTCGGACCCTCCTGCACTTGCAAAATTTGGGCTCTCATCTAAGGCCTGTAAGGAAGTCTTGGTCCACGTCCACAGCATGTAAGGCAGATACTAAATCGATGACATTGGAACAGAAGTGCAGTCAACGCAAAACAGAAAAACCTGCTGTACTTACCCAAAACCAAGATTATAAGATACCCTGGAGACAAAATCCACCAAGAGGCTCAGTACTATCTCCTTCCAAGCCTACAACACCCCTGCATCAGGAAATAGATATACAAAAACACAATTCAGCGGCTGCAGATATAAAAGCTGTGGAGATCAAAATAGCTTCACCCTCCCATGAGGAAAATAATGATAGTGTTCAAATACAAGGAGAGGACCACTGGATGGGCTGTCATCTACAGGAGATAGCTCATTTTCTTCCTGCAAGGGTAACTTCAGAAGAAGATGACAAATATACAAAACTAATTTATCACACTAATATATCTGATGCAGCTAACATAGAGGAACCCAAGACTAATAGGGAAATTTCCACCCCTTCACCAGTTGATGAATCTGAAGCAGATGCATCTACATCTAACAGCTCTGAGAATCTTCAATTCACAAGAGACAGCTTTAGGAGTTCAAAGGATTCCTTATGGGAAAACGACTGTCTATCATTAAGTAATATCCCTGCTACTAACTCTCTAATCACCAGATCATATTTAATAAGGTTATGTAAAGCCTTTCAGGACAATATAGATAAACATCTCAAAAACATGAGCGATACAATTAAACATACCATCAACCCAGACAAAGACTCCATTATTTATGACTCTAAAATACTAGATTGTGATGATGCCTACAGCCCAGATACCCATATTTCTGAATTGTCTGGTAAGGATTTTAATTCCCCTTCAAGCAATAGTACAAAAGACTGTAAAATATTGGATTGTGATGATACCTACTGCACAGACACACACGTTTTAGAATTGTGTGCTGGAAATCATAGTTACCCCTCAAGCAATTGTACAGAAGACGATGTCAACTCTCCGGACACTTATATATCAGGATTGTCTGCTGAGGATGGTCATTACCCTCCAAGCGATTGTACTGTGGATTCAATAATACTGGACTGTGATGATGCCGACTGCTCAGACACCCACATCATAGAATTATCTGCTAAGAAAATATTCAATGAAATGCTGGCCTCTATCAAACAAATATTTGCCCTACAGATTACAGGTTTATCTACGGAAATCAATAATATCAAAAAGAAAACTGAAAATATGGATAATGCAATTCTGGTTATACAACAAGAAAAAGAAGATTTAAATAATTCCATCAATTTAATACGTAAAGACATTTCAACTTTAAAAATGCAAAAGGCAAATTCTGAGGATTATGCTAGAAGAAAAAATCTGAAAATAAGAGGCATTCCAGAATCGGTAATCTCAACTGACTTAAAATATTACCTTAAGACAATGACAAGCACACTGATACCAGATCTTTCAAATAACGAACTTGTGTCTGATGCCTATAGAATTCCAAAACCTTCTTACCTCCCCAAGGAGACCCCAAGGGATATAATCGTCACCTTCTCCTCTCTCTATGAAAGGAATAAATTACTGTCACTAACAAGAAACTCAATGAAGCTCCTAAGAACTTTCGACTTGATTTCATGATTCAAAAAACTTTGTAAGTCAACTTTACAAGCTAGGAAACTTTCTAAGGCTATGTGCGCACGCTGCGTTCTTTTTACACTGCGTTTTTGGCCGCTAAAAACGCACCCGCTGCAAAAACGCGCAAAAAACGCAGCAGTAAAAATGCATGCATTTTTACCGCGTTTTGCTGCGTTTTTGATCTCTGCGTTTTTCTGCGTTTTTCCAATGCATTGCATGGGGGGAAAACGCTGGAAAGAACTGACATGTCCATTTTTTTTTTAAGCTCAAAAACACAGCTTAAAAAAAAAGTTGTGTGTGGACAGCAAAAATGAAAACTCATAAGCTTTGCTGGGGAAGCAAGATCATGCAGTTTTGAGCCCAAAAACACACCCGAAAAATGCTGCGAAAAATGAACTGTGCGCACATAGCCTTAAGACTTCACAAAAGAACTTATCAACAGTGGAATAAAATATAAATGGTCACAGTCCGTAACTATCAAGCTATATTTAAACAACAAGTCCTTTGTTTCATCACCGGAGGAAGGATTTCAGTTACTTCAACGCTTTAACATAAACATTGATCAGAATGGCCATCATATCTGCTCCACTTGATTAAGAATTCTTTTTACATGGTCTCTGATCAGTTGTAGTCTGAAAATATGGATCTTGATCTTAGGAGTTTTTAACTGAAAAGAATACTAAATCTTTCAGCCCTACTGGATCTACCAGTTATAAGGCTACTTCTAGGATTACAATGGATACTCCACCACTAACTTTATACTTTGGAACCACTACTCTTTCTTGGAATATCCTTTAGTACTTCTTCATTTAATGGTGGACTAAGGTCCTTAATTCAGGAACTGTTCGTTTCACCTCAAGGCCGGACTCTCTTCCCCCAGAGTTGAGGTTTAATCTCGACCTGGGCAAGCGTAATAAACATTGTGAGCTAAATATTGCTTGATATGTATTACTAACCTGACTTTTTATCCCCTTCTAGCTGTTGACCTTTCTTCAAGGAATATATTATACTGTACTCTACCTTTAGAAAGTTATATTCAAGACTTTATATAATCCTCCGCTACTTACTCTACACATTAATATTTTGCACGACTTATCCAAAAACTGAATTATAATGTAATTGTAGATGTTTAGATGCTTGTCATCTTTCCCTTTTTAAGGGATTTCCCTCTCCTTCCTGCTCTTTACCTCTTCCCTAATAAAGATTTCCTTCCCTACCTTTCTCTTTCCCTTCCTCACCTCCCTTATGTTTCAGATTCCTATGTGTTAAATGTTTATGTACAATATGAGTAAGTAACTAAGTTACTGGAAGCTTTTAATTGTTTTTATGGTAATGTACTGTATTGTATTGTACTGTATTGTATTGTATATACCCTTATGTTCAAATTATCCTATACAAATATTTTAAACACATATAGCAAAATCCTGGTGGTTGGTTCTCTTTAAGATTCCTTTCTCAAAAGCTTTTGTTATGAGGAGAGCATATTTTGTTTTAAATGTTGAAAAAGGATCCATAGTTGTAATCCCTTAGTGTATGGGGTCGGAGAGATTAATCTGAGCTTCCTTAAAGTCATCCCTGTTTTGCATGACTATTCCATCCCCCTTGTCTGCTAATAGTTACTATATCTGAATCATTTAATAATGATATTAGGGCAACTTTTGTTTTTTATTTAGGTTATTTTGGGTATATGGGAGTGTAAATGTGATGCTTCCACCAGGGGGAGCCAGTACTGAGGCAGAATCTAGTGCTTCTAAGTGTAGTTAGGCGAAAGCCCATTAGAGGAATGATGCAATAGAATGGTCAATCAAGGCGAAAGTCAGTGCCAGGAAGTCACGTAGGTACAGAGTGATAAGCAGAGCTGGAGTCAAGTGAAAGCCAAGAGTTGGAAAGCCAGAAGGTATAGTCAGGAGCTGGAGGGGAGCAGAGCTGTAGTCAGATAGCAAACCGGGGTCGTAAACCGAGAGGACAAGTTAGTATAGAGGGAGTGGAGACGGGATAACAAAGCAGAGAGCGGGTTAGGGAGAAAGGTAGGTAAGACAAGACGGGAAGGACAAAGGTCAGGGAAAGGAGTACTAGGTAGTGGGTAGGATCAGAACAAACTCACAGGAACCAAAAGCGCACACTGTAGAGCAGGAACTATCACTGAAAACAGTTCCAAGATAAGGAAGCATGACCCCTGGAATGAGGCACAACAGAATAGGCTCCTCCCATCAGATCAAACCCTGGAGAATAAAGACAGCAGGAAAACAAACACACATAATTGCTTTCCACAAGCAGAGTCATACGTGAATCATGATAGTAATTTTTCCGATTTTATTGAACTCTTCAAGCACCAAGTCGAGGAAAGTGTCCAAAAAATGACCTTAGCTTTCAAGGGGTAAAAGCTTGATTCTAGAAAAACATCAATATGTAATCCAGTGTCATATAGAAATTATAAAATCCATAAAGACTCAACAAGACCCCTATGCAGCTGACCCCCTCCTTTGGAAACAGGTAACTAAAAAGAATCCTCTAGCAGATGTAAGGCCAATTTCATCTTGAATGCACAAGAATGTAGAAAAGGACAGATGTATGACCGGTAGAGATAAGAGCAGCAGGTGAACAGAAAAATAGCAGAGAAATTAAAATCTTGTGTTTCTCCTTATAGAAAATATGAATTGAGGTTTTATGAACTGCATCAATATAATAGATAGGAAAGTCATATTTTGAAATTTGTGATATAGTGGAGAACACAAAGCATTGTTCCGCATCTATGGGTGATGGCCGGGGTCCCGCCAATAGGATATCGGCCAGATAGGAGACATTGCATAGATATTTTTTATCTATCTATGAACAGATATAATCGTGATAGGAAAGATTATTGTAATATCTCCCACCTGGGACCTCCAGGGGCAAAGATATCAGAATGTTGGGACCCTCATAATTTTCTAAGACTTAGATACATCCTATAGTTATCTGAAGTCCAGCCCTGTTATGAGTCACCAGTATGTGAGTGTAACTTGTGTTAATAAAAAGCTAATGCCAATTATGATCCTCATTCAATGAAAGGAATATTGTCATGTAGGATTGCTCCACGTTCCATTGGAGTCCTTCCCTCCATAAATCTGAAGCCAATTTTTGTGACCCAGATTCAATAATTTTCTTTTGTTAGTCCCTTTTATTTTATGTAATTGTATATACCCTATTGTTTTGTTCCCCCTTGTAATATTTTTTGTATATTTTATTAACACTGCTTACTTTTCAGATTAATTATCTAAAATTAATAGATTTATTCCAATTACTCTATATATTGCATCCTGAAGCCATACGCTACCTGTAATGTGTGTCTAATTGGCCTGTATATTGGTGGTGGCAGCTAGTAGTAGTTCCTTTCATTTTTGTGGAGTTGGCAGTGACTGTATCGAAATGTAGATATATTCCATGAGATAGAAAAGGTTGTATATATACTATACCCTCACTGTGAGCTCCCCAATAATCGGCCTAGAAGTGGAAACAGTCATGGCCTCTTCCGTTAAGCGTCGGTCAATTGCATAATTATCCTGACAATTGGGGGCAGCAGCGTGCTGTTTTGTGACATCTTGTATCAAATGTTTTTCTGTTTGGGGGACTATCGTTATCCATTGTGAAATTTAAGGGCTAATTTACATATGATTGTGTGAAGGTCCATGAATAAGGGGTATTTATCTATGGTATTTGTGGGACAAATCAAGAGTATTATAGATAGCACAATAGACTACATTTCCAAAAGTTTATAGGAAAATAAATAAAAAATTTGCACGAATATTATTGTCATTTAGTTGACATTTTTTCCTTAGTTTAGCTAAATAGATGTTTATCTGACCGTCCTTTAAATGGAATTTGTCACTGGGTTTTGCTATCTGATCTCAGAACAGCATGATATAGGGGAAGAGACCCTGGTTTCAGCGATGTGTCACTTCCTTGGCTGCTTGCTGAAGTTTTGATAAACATCAGTTTTATCTGCTTAAGATCTACCAGTTCTTGAAATGCTGCTCTGTGTATAATCCCACCCACAACACCGATTGGCAGCTGTGTACAATAAGCAAAGACAGAAAGCTGCCAATCATGGGTGGGGCAGGGCTATACAGAGCTAATGGAGATTGACGATACATGGTAGAAGGTTTACTAGTTCTCTAGTGATAATCCCCTAGTGGTAATACAGTGATTTTATTAAAACTACAGAAAGCAGCCCAGTAAATGACACTTCAGAGTCCCTCTCTGTCACAGCGTTTGGCTGCGTAAAATGTTCCCTCACTTTCTATTTTTCCTGCTATCAGTATTCATTGTACTAGGTATCTCCTCTGTTGGGATTTCATCCTTTTACCGTTAGGACCTAAGGGAACTCTTCTTCCCTTCAGTTGCTAATAATCTGTATTTTCCCTTGGGTTTAAATACTCTCATGTTCCCTGGACTTGTGCTGGTGATATTCAGTTCATTCACAAGTTCTGGATGCAAGCAGGTGGCTTGCACGCATCAGTAATATCATTGTTGCTCTTTACTGAACTTTTTACTGAGTCGTCTAGAGATAAGTTGTTTGTTGTTTTCCCTTGTTTGTTATCTCTGTGTGTCCTTTAGTGCTTAGTGGGGTTGACGAAGAGCTCATCCCATCCGTTCCCTATTTAGGGCTCAGATCAGGGTCAGGCTAGAGTCAGATATCCGGCTCGGCGCATAGGTGTGGAATCTATCTAGGGTGGTGAGG
The DNA here is from genome assembly GCF_048569485.1 of Anomaloglossus baeobatrachus. Lineage (NCBI taxonomy): Eukaryota > Metazoa > Chordata > Amphibia > Anura > Aromobatidae > Anomaloglossus > Anomaloglossus baeobatrachus. Next base: position 470,921 of record NW_027441940.1, on the reverse strand, counting down.
GAACTCAGATCCCAGGGTAGACTAAAGGTGGCTTTACACGCTACGATTTCGCTACAGCAATCTCATTGGGGTCAAGGAATTTGTGACGCACATCCGGCCGCTGTAGCAATCTCGTTGTGTGCGATTTTGAATCATCGCAAAAACTTTCAAAATCGCCCATCGGTGACATGCCCCCCTATTCCCAATTATTGTTGCTGCTGCTTGGACGATGTAGTTCCTCATTCCTGCGGCAGTACACATCGCTATGTGTGACACCGCAGGAACGAGGAACCTCACATCACCTGCATCATGGCAGCAATGAGGAAGGAAGGAGGTGGGCGGGATGTTACGTCCCGCTCATCTCCGCCCCTCCGCTTTGATTGGGCGGACGCTTAGTGACGACGCTGTGACGCCGAACGAACCGCCCCCCTTAGAAAGGAGGCGTTACGCCGGTCACAGCGACGTCGCTACGCAGGTATGTGTGACGGGGTACGCGATTTTGTGCGTGACGGGCAGCGATATGCCCGTATCGCACAAACGATGGGGGCAAGCACGCACGCTATCGATCTCGCAAGCGAGATTGCAGCGTGTAAAGCGGGATTAAGTCAGGGGTCACAATCTCCCCCTTCCCTAGGCTTCCCTTTCGCTGTTCATTTAGTACTTCCCCGTACCTAGCGTGACACTATCTTTACATTATTCTGATTTTTAATTAAGTAGTAAACAGTTAGTGACCGAATCCCATTAAATTCACAAAACCCCAGCATAGGTATCATAAATGTTACTTGCTTTTCACACAGAGCTAGGCCCCTTTTAGCTCTGGTCTCTTCTACACCCATAATCTAAACTGTAATAAAGGTTTGTGGGCAGAGATGAGTGAACCTGAATAGTAAAGTTCAGTGTTTGTACCAAATACAGACTTTGTAAAAAAATCAGTGTTAGAGTTCGGAGTTCGGGTGCTTTACGTATCCTAACCACTCGATCTAGCATCGGTATGCTCGGGTACACTCAGTGCTCAGCCCAGTGCGAGCCGCTTGCAGTGTGTGAATGGCTTTCACGGGGAGGTAAAAACATTGTTATAGGTGTATTGTGCACAAGGAAAAAACTCCGTCATCCCTCCCCCTGTAATAAATACTCTGTTAATGGCCAGTTACATGTGGGCGGAGACCCGAACTGCCCAATCAGTGGCTTCCAACGGGGTTCAGGTCAAGTCCGGTTTCCGAACTAAACTTTAAATAAAGTCCAACTGAAAAAGCCGAACCCGAACTTCAACGGGTCCGCTCATCTCTATTTGTGGGTAGCCCCACAAAAAAAAACAATCCCTTTGGATATTAGACATATAAAATCCTTCCATTTTTTTTATTACAACAATTATCTTTTGCAAAAGGGATTGTTTTTATAACATAAAGAGCCCAGTTTATGCGGGGACCACTCTTGATGGATGAAGTGCCTCTTCATGAATCTGGAGCGTTTGACGAATAGCATGTGCCTCTTTGTTTAAGGAGCTGTGGTGTCATGCCCCCGTCCCACCCAAACTCTGCCAATTTTGGAGTGAAATGGCAAAATCTGCCAAAATTTGAGAACTATGAATTGATCCAAATTTATGGGAATTTTCACAGCTTCTGTAACTTTTTTTTTGGCATAAAAGCTTTGATAAACTGGGACCAGACTGTCTTAACAACTTCCACATATCTAGGATGCATAGTGCGATTCACTTCTGCGCTGTCATGGCTGGGGACAGAAGCTATACCAGCTGTATATTACAATACAAAGGGAAGGGGAAAATAATGCCCTATAACTAGGGAAAGAGTGAAGTGGTGACCCCTGACAATACAGCTCACCCTCACTGCCCTCACCAACCCTATACAGGTTCTGCACCTATCGCCGAGCAGGAATACCTCACCCTAGGCAAACCCTGATATGGCCCTAAGTAAGAATGGCAGGTATGAGCTCTTCGTCAACATCACTAACGCTAAGAAAGACAAAAGGAAACAGTACAGGGGAGACACAAATGCTACCACCTGCCTGAAACCAGGTACATAGCAAAATTCAAACACTTATCTTAGGAGTAGTTACCACAGAAGTCTGTAGAACAAAAATAGGAAACAACCGCTGCAAACCACAGCCAGAATCAACTATAAACCTCACCCAAAGCACCCAAGGGTGAGGTTTATAAAGGAAGTCAGAGGCTCACAACTGAGAGGAAAAAAACCTGACCGTTTTCCAGAGTCATAGAGTACGCTGCTGCAGAAGCAGAAAACTGTCAGTTAACAACATGTCCTGCAAATCTCTGGGATTTTCCAACACTTCTGCCATTCTCTGCCGGCCATGACAACTCTGTGACATCCCCTCACTATATTTGTGCTAAATGCCTACAGCTCTGACTCAACTCCAGAGGTTCGCAGGCAAAATCATCACAGCTAAACAATAGAGAAAGACAGGCATGAAGAATACACATTTACAAGCATTTTTTAACAAAGTCAAGTTTTGAAATGCAATTAGATACAATATGATATACTTCAGAGTTCCTATCTCCAATCTGGGGCTGCACTTTTTAGTAAATAAATCAGTGGGCAACCTGAGATTAGTGAATTATCTAAATATAATCCAGTATCAAAACCTTTCACAAATGTTCATAAAGGCTCTCAAAATACCCAACTTACTTGCAAAGTGGAGCTCGAATTTCCACTTTGTGGGATCTTAGTATGTAGAGCGGGATCCCACAAATCTCTGCGGCTGCTCTAAGCACAAGAAGTAGCTCTGTCAACCAATCCAGGGCTGCCACAAACTTTTTTTTTAAGGTTTTACTGAACTGCTTAAGAAGGATGCCGCAGAGCTGGGGTCGTAGAGCTCACTCTTCCACTGTGAGGGTGATCACTGAGGGTTGTGGGATCTCACAACCTGGAAGTTCCTTTTGGGGGACATTAGGGACACTTCAAAAAGTTTTGGTACTGGATTATATTTAAAAAATTCACTAATCTGCGACTTTTCACTGTTTTAGTAAATAATAAAGGCAGCCACAGATTTATTATAAGCACTATTTAGAGGGAAAGTCATCTAACACATTGCGCTAGAAACTGGGGGATATTACCCTTGTAACAGAGTCAGCAGCAGATCCCCCTATAAGGCTGGAATCACACTTATGCATGTAAAATCGGTCCGAGTCTCATGCTAGAAAGTGAAGGAGGACCCCGGCACACAGTCCAAGAAAAATTGAACAGTCCAGGTATGGTGTGCTTGAATGATTTTTATTTTCACAATTAAACGGTACTGTCCAACGTGTCGGCTCGTACAAGAGCCTTCATCAGGGACGGAAAAGTACTGGGACATGCATGATACAAAAAAAGGAGAGAAAACAGAAAATGATTTACAATTACATCATGACATGGCACCAAGCGTCAAAAAATTGAGAAAACAACATATTACCTATGGGGGGATGTGGAAGAAAGGGGACGGTGTCGCAACATGAATGTGAAGAAGTGGTGAGGATATATACAGCCGTATAAATAGTCAGTGGGATAAGGGAATTAAAAATTGAGAAAGGAAGGAAAGAGAAAAAAAGGGGGAAGAAAAGGGAGAAGGAAAAGAAGGGGGAGGGGGGAAGAAGGGGAAGGAAATGGAAGAAGAGAAAGAAGAAAGGGAGAGAAGGAAAGCTCAAGAGAAAAATGAGAAGGGGGAAGGGGAAAGATGCTAGAAAGTAGCATGAGCTCTGTTCACGTTATGATCAGAGTGCAATGCAACTGCAATGCGATTCTGTGATTTTTCAATTGATTGTAGTCCATGTGTAATCCGTGTTTGATGCGTACGTGATCCGTTTTTATTCTCAGCAGCTATGTCATCTGCCATTCAGCTCTGCTACATGGCCGCTGAGAGCAGACACAGACAGAGCTATGTAGCAGAGCTGAATGGCCGCTGATAGTAGACACAGACAGAGCCGCGCGATCAGAATGAAGTCAGATGAACTTCACCCGACTTCACTGTCATCCCGCGGCTCTGTCTTTGTGTCATGGCCAGATTTTCGGTCACCGGTGAAGGTATCACCGGTGACCGCAGATCCCCTGAGTGACTGCAGTGATCTCCGCTATCAGCGGTGCCATCACTGAGGTTACCTGCGGCCACAGCAGAAATCCTCTCGCTGAGATCTGTGGCCGCGGGTAACCTGAGTGACGTCATCGCTGATAGCGCGACTCACTTCAGTCGCTGCGGGGAGCTCACAGAGAGCAGTCGTGGTCTGTGACCGCTCTCTGTCAGCTTCCGATGTAACAGAGCTGAAAGCGTCGTGGGACCTCTGTGGATTACGTCGGACATGGAGGGGTATTTGGGGACTTTAATAAAATGGTGAAAGAGGTTGTTGTTTTTTGTCATTTATTACAAATAAAGGATTTTTGGATGTGTGTTTATTTTCTTTAACTAACAGGTTAATCATGGAAGTTATCTTGGGGAGACATCTGCCATGATTAACCTAGGACTTAGTGGCAGCTATGGGCTGCTGCCATTAACTCCTTATTACCTCGATTGCCACCGCACCAGGGCAATTCGGGATGAACCGGGTACAGTCCCGGGACTGTCGCATCTAATGGATGCAGCAATTCCGGGCGGCTGCAGGTTGATATTTTTAGGGTGGGGGGCTCCCCATAACGTGGAGCTCCCAATCCTGAGAATACCAGCCTTCAGCCGTGTGGCTTTACCCTGGCTGGTATCAAAATTGGGGGGACCGCACATCGTTATTTTTTAAATATTTATTTATTTATTTAACTTCATGATATAGACCCGCCCACTGGCAGCTGTGATTGGTTGCAGTGAGACAGCTGTCACTCATCGTGGGGGCGTGTCTGACTGCAACCAATCATAGGCGCAGGTGGGCGGGGAAAGCAGGGAATACGAGATTGAATAATGAGCGGCCTGCTTTTTCAAAAGAGAAGCCGCCAGTGTGAACACCGTGCAGCGCCGCGCCGGTGATCGTGGATCGGTGAGTATGAGAGAGGGGGTGGGAGGGAGAGACTGACATGGACAGAGAGAGAGATAGAGCCAGAGAGAGAGACCGACCGACCGACAGAGAGAGAATAGAGACCGAGAGGGAGACACCGACTGACAGAGATAGATTGACCGACATTGTCAGACCTCACTCATTTACCAGTGTTTTCTGAAACATGCGATAAATGTATTTAGAAAAACGGATGTCACTAGGATGGTGTGTGTGCCGTCCCTGTGACATCCACTTATTTACCCGCTCCCATAGAGTTGCATTGGAGAGACTTGTGCGAGAAACTCACCAAAACGCAGCATGCTGCGATTTTTTTCTCAGTCCGATTTGGACTGAGAAAAAAATAGAAGATGGGAGCTGCCTCATTGATTAACATGGGTCCGAGTGCAGTGTGAGAATTTCTCGCCATTGCACTCGTGCGAGTTAATCACAAGTGTGAAGCCGGCCTAACAGTGCGTCATGACCACATTCTTATGGTTTGAAAAATACGATAAGTTTAAAAAGAGAGAAAATAGTTCTATCCCTCACCAATTCTTACTTGAGCAATTGTAGCCAATTTTTAAATAAAACCCTTTGAATTATAGTACATCATGATGGCTTCTCCCATGTGACTCATCTGACAACAGAACCTGATTAATGATAAAAAACATTTGGTAAATTCTGAAAACAAGAATGGCTGCTCCGCTCTGTTAGTTTTCTGATGGTCGGCAAGACTTGATTTACCAGTTAAGCATTTCAATTATTCACAGAATGAAAAAGGTTCCTTCCCTATGCGGCTTCTTCACATGTTTAACAAGATCTGATTTCTAAGAAATACATTTTCCACCTTCAGAACATAAAAATAGTTTATTTCGTGTGATGTTTTTGATGGTAAACAAGACCTGATTTCCTAGTAAAACATTTACCACATTCTGGGCATGAAAATGGCTTCTCCCCTGTGTGAGATCTATGATGCCAAACAAGATCTGATTTCCGAATAAAACATTTCCCACACTCTGAACATGAAAATGGCTTCTCCCCTGTGTGATTTTTCTGATGTCTAACAAGGTGTGATTTCTGAATAAAACATTTCCCACACTCTGAACATGAAAATGGCTTCTCCCCTGTGTGAGATCTATGATGCCAAACAAGATCTGATTTCCGAATAAAACATTTCCCACACTCTGAACATGAAAATGGCTTCTCCCCTGTGTGATTTTTCTGATGTCTAACAAGGTGTGATTTCTGAATAAAACATTTCCCACACTCTGAACATGAAAATGGCTTCTCCCCTGTGTGAATTTTCTGATGTCTAACAAGGTCTGCTGTCCGAATAAAACATTTCCCACAGTCTGAACATGAAAATGGCTTCTCCCCTGTGTGAATTTTCTGATGTTTAACAACGTTTATTTTCTGAATAAAACATTTCCCACACTCTGAACATGAAAATGGCTTCTCCCCTGTGTGATTTTTCTGATGTCTAACAAGGTGTGATTTCTGAATAAAACATTTCCCACACTCTGAACATGAAAATGGCTTCTCCCCTGTGTGAATTTTCTGATGTCTAACAAGGTCTGATTTATGTATAAAATATTTCCCACACTCTGAACATGAAAATGATTTCTCCCTTGTAGGAGCCGTTTCATGTTCCACATCCCTTCTGTAACTTTTAGTTTGCATACAATTCTGTGATAAATCAGAATTTTGGACTTGTTTGAAAAGATCAGATGATAGAGCTTTCCGAGGAAGGACTGGAGGTATATCTGGAACAGCAGCATGCTCTTCATATGTATCATGTGTTATACTTTCATCATCTGTTTTAAATTCTGAAGATATTAGAGGTCCATCTGAACTCCTGATACAGTTATCGGCTAAAAATAAACACAACGTTATTATTTTTTATTATATAATTTTGAAAGTAGATTTATTTTTTTAAACCAGAACATATGAAATTAAATTAGGAAACAAATTATTCTTAATTTGTTTTCCAATTTTGAAATCTTAAGCGGGCTTTACACACTACAATATATCTAACGATGTCTCGGCGAGGTCACGTCGTTAGTGACGCACATCCGGCATCGTTAGTGACGTAGTTGCGTGTGACACCTACGTGCGATTCGGATTGTACGAAAAACTGTGATCGCATACACGCCGTTCAATAGCTAAAAATTGAACGTCCGGTTGTTCAATGTTCCCGAGGCAGCACACATCGCTGTGTGTGACACCCCGGGAACCATGAACACATCTTACCTGCGTCCCGCCTGTAATGCGGAAGGGAGAAGGTGGGCGGGATGTTTACGTCCCGCTCATCTCCGCCCCTCCGCTTCTATTGGCCGGCCGCTGTGTGACGTCGCTGTGACGCCGAACATCCATCCCCCTTCAGGAAGTGGACGTTCGCTGCCCACAGCGAGGTCGTATGGAAGGTAAGTACGTGTGACGGTGTTTAATCGTTTGTGCGACACGGGCAACAAATTGCCCATGCCGCACATACAAAGGGGGCGTGTGCGATCGCATACGAGATCGCATATGTGATTGCAACATGTAAAGCAGTCTTAAGAGTTACATCTTCATTAACTCGGATCTCCCATTCCTAGCACCAGTTCTATGGAATGCGCTACAGTAAATAATCTAATTGATTGTCGCAATGTGACTGTAGGATAATGAGGGACAGGAGGCTCCTATACTTTCCCTAATGCTAGGAGACCTTAGGCTATCCCTAACCTCTGGATTCTCCCTGAACGTGGGAGTATGGCAGGAGTATGATGGAAATACAGATTAAGAGACAGATGGGAAAACCAAAATTCAGACACACTACAAACTCACAGAAATAAACAGTGAGAGACTAAGGAGAAAAGCAAGAGCAGGAAGGCAGAAACAAAAAAAACAACAAGGGTTAACATCACAACTGCTCACAGCAATAATGCATGACAACCATCAGTTTGTATCACAACACCTCACCAGACCTGTATAGGTAAACTATAGCTGGCATTAATGGAATAGTCCAGCCAGCATATACAGAAGGGGAGCGAATGATACTGACTCCCCTACAGCATGTGATGAAAGACATTAACAAGGAGCCCAGCAGAGAATAAGTCTTGCTAGTCTAAAGCGGGCTTTACACGCTACAACAAATCTAACAATGTGTCGGCGGGGTCACGTCATAAGTGACGCACACCCGGCATCATTAGTGTTGTTGTAGCATGTGACAGCTACGTGCGATTGTGATTGAACGTAAAACCGTTCATGGCATACACGTCGTTCATTTCCTTAAAATTGCACGTCGGGTTGTTCAATGTTCCCGAGGTACCACACATTGCCGTGTGTGACACCCCGGGAATGATGAACAGATCTTACCTGCGTCCCGCGGCTCCCGCTGGCAATGCAGAAGGAAGGAGGTGGGCGGGATGTTTATGTCCCACTCATCTCCGCCCCTCCACTTCTATTGGCTGGCTGCCGCGTGACGTCGATGTGACGCAGAACGTCCCTCCAACTCCAGGAAGTGGATGTTCGCCGCCCACATCGAGGTCGTATGGAAGGGTAAGTATGTGTGACGGCAAATAATCGTTTGTGTGACACGGTCAACAAATTGAACGTGCCGCACATACGAAGGGACGGGTACGATCGCAAGGTGTAAAGCAGGCTTTACTAAGTATGTGGTTCGACGCCTGCATCTCCGTGCGCTGCTCAGACATCCGAGGAGTTAGCAAGCAGAGTGCCAGAATCTGTAATTTCCACAGATCCTGATGCCGCCATGAAAGTTGGCGATGCCTGCAAGCATCTCGTTGTGACATTGATCCACAACATAGACAATTTCAAAAAGGGTTTTTTTTTCAAAGACGAAAATAAAATAGAGACAGATGCCAAACATTTAATGGGCTTGTCCGGGACTATAACGCTGATGGCCTATTCTTAGGCTTTGTAACCAAAAGGTAGCATGGTCTTGCTGTCTGTGCAGATAAACATTAGCGCTCCAATTCATCAAGACCGGCGATGTACAATGAAAATTGATGTCAGGGACTGAAGTGAGATTTCTAGCATAGGGAACATCGCAGTTTGTTATGAATTAGAGAAGCGGTGGCATCACACCCTTCTTCTGGCCTAGTTCTGCCCATTTTTGCAAAGCTGGTTAAAATTGGCGTGAAACCTCCAAAATGTGCACAATTTATTTTTTGTACATTCATTTATTAATGACTGTAGAATGGCTATGACGTATCAATGTTTGGAATCAGCGGTACAATAGGATGTTGATGAAATAGAGAATCATGACTGTAAGGCACTAGAGTGTTAATAAGTGCTGAGAAAACCGTGCAATGTAAAAAAAACAACGGTTTTCGTAATCAAAGCAAACATGAGACTATAACAATATAGCTCTGCAGTGCAGCCAGGCCAACCATCTGTCTTTATAAAATCCTTCCCCGGTCTTCTTTCCAAGCTTATTGAGCAATTCACTGGGGGCAAAAAGAGGGTTTTCAGGTTCCATCTGGTACCAAACATCAATGATGTATTTACTAGTGTCAAGACCAACATAATCCAAAAGCTCAAAAGGACCCATTGGGTAACGGGCTTCCAATTTCATTGCAACATCCATGTCTTCCTTAGATGCATGACCTCTTTCATGAAGATGCATGGATTCCATTAGGTATGGTACCAGAAGACGGTTAACAATGAACCCTGGGATGTTCTTATGTACCGCCCCAGCGCCAGCAGCCGGGCTGCTGCTCAGATCCGGATCTGCGGTGGCTCGAGCGGTCTTCGGACCTGAGAGAGGTCGCGCGGACACTCGAAATAAAAAGGGGGGTATTTACAGGGGATTTTGTGGTTAGAGTTCGTGACGCCACCCACGGTGTGTGGTAAGGTGGAGTACCACCACTGCTGTTGGGAGCGCAAAACCGAAATTCTGAGCACTGCTGCAGCAAGAAGGGAGCACGCTTGGATCCCATGCCCGATGGTGTTGCTTGTTAGCCTATGATCATTCCCTTGGCACCTTCTTTACTTGTTGGCCCCTGTAGTTTAAAACTAGTCGGGTCCCGCTCACCTGTATGGCTAACGGAGTGAGCTTGCTCTCAGGGTTGACGCTTGGTATTTTCTGGACTGTGTATTGGGAAAGTCCTATCCCCCTCGTTGCGCTAGTAACCCGATTTTGGAGCGGGTGGAGAACGAATCATGAAGTCTTCGCCCTCGTTGGGTAAATTACAAGGGCGCTTGCAGCTACTTCCCGGCCTAGGGTCCAAGTACCCTGTCGTGCCCTGGCCCCTGCCCGGAGACGGTTCAAGGCCGCCAGCTGCCCTCCTCGGCAGTTCCGTGCCCCTTGACATGATCCCCTGCGACTGGGGTTCCAGCTCGTACCAGGCCCAGACCAACGTCTGCCACCTAGTACTGAGGAGCCCAGCTCCTAACCTGTGACCTCTCCTCTCAAGAGTCACTTCACAACTCCCCTCTCTTCACACTCCTGACCCTCCCAAACCAACCCCCCCCCCCCCCAAGTAGGCAGCCTTATTCCCTTCAGGCTACCCAATGGCGTGTCTGGTGGGTGTGGTGGAGCGTGTTTCTAGGATTTTTGATTGGCTTGGCTCTTAGCAACATGAAAAGGTCAGGGACCCGTAACCAAGGAGGTGAATACTGTGCATAAGGGCAGACTGCACAATACCCTGTGACGACCTGATAGGCCAGGGCGTCACACTTACATGACACAGGCATCTTTCCTAGTGTTTAACTGAAGTCCATGAGAGAGTCAGAAGTTGTTTGGCTATTCATTGGTGTTTTAATGACCTCCTCCAGCTTCATCATTGGTACTGGATTAAAGAAATGCAGCCCTCCGAACTGATCCTGCCTAGTTGTGGAGTTGGCTATATCAGTTATTGCCAATAAGAATGTGTTGCTGGCAAATATGGTGTGTTCTGGTGCAAATCTGTCCAGTGTCTTGATTAGTGCATTTTTCACTTCCAAGTTTTCTATTATGGCTTCCACCACCAGATCATTGCTGTGCACCATGGCCGCTGGGTCTGTGCTTGTGCTGAAGTTTGAGAGGGTTTTGCTGATGAACTGTGAAGCAGCCTCAGGTTTGTCTGCAAACATCTTCTTAAGGCTGCTTTACACGTTACAATTTCACATGTGATCTCGTGTGCGATGTGACACGCCCCCATCGTATGTGCGGAACGTTCAATTTGTTGCCCGTGTCGCACAAACGATTAAACCCCGTCACACGTACCGTATTTTTCGCTTTATAAGACGCACTTTTGTTCCCCCAAATTTTGGGGGAAAGTAGGGGGTGCGTTGTTACGAGGGGGACCCGGGGAAGCGTGCCAAGATGGGAAATGGACTGCTTCCGCCGGTCAAGGTCCACTGTGCGGTGTAAGGGACCGCCGCTATGGTGGGTGAAGAGTGAGCGGGTTGCTGCTAGCGATCGTCTGGAATGTCACAGACGATCTATGTACACCGATCTGCCCTTACCCGTGAGGGTTGTATGGCACAGATCTCACGGCTCGGTGTACCTGTTGCACGGGGAAGCACAGAGGTGCCCACGCACGTGTGCCAGTGGAAGTCACGAGAATATGGCACGAGGGTAGCACAGAGGTGCCCACGCACGTGTGCTTTCAATAACCAGGTGAGTCCAATGGAGACTTGAGGAGCTCACCTGGGACAGGAACACGGCCTGTTGACGGGGGTACTGCCGGAGCAGCAAGGCAGGAACACGGCCTGCAAACGAGGTACTGCCGGAGCAGCAAGGGCCAAGCCCACAAGAGACAGTAATGCCTGAGCAGTGGCGTGGCAGCACGCTGCCAGACATCCAAACATAGAAGGACGGTCGCGCGCCGCCATGATGGCAGGGGGAGCTTTTAAGGAGGTGCAGCTCCACCCGAGGGCGGGAGCGAGGCGGAGATGACGGACTTGACCCAATCAGGGTCCACGACGTCCCAGCCTGGCCAGTCAGGATTCACCACGTCACCAGCCTTGTCATCAAGCCGTGTGACGTCAGTGAGCGAATCAGGACCCACCACGCATTGCACATGCTCACCCTCCTGCCTCTGGGAAAAAGAGGCGGGATCCTCGGTCTCACAATGTGGAGAGATAACGGGAATCTCACTGCTTCCCTGAGCAGTAAACCTCTGCACATTGCGCAGTCTCGCAGACCTTCGGGGCCGCTGAGCAGGAGAGTCTGCGGCAGGCCAGAAATGGGAGACCGCTTCACTCCTTGTAACAGGAGAACCACTAGGTGTCACCCTTCTGCTGCCTCTCTGAGAAGGTATCTCCTGCACACTGCGCAGTCTGGCAGACCTTCGGCGCTGCTGAGCAGGAGTGCTCGTGGCAGGCAAGGAATGGGAGACTGCCTCAGTCCTTGCCTCAGGAGAGCCACGAGATGTAACATTACCCCCCCGTCTAGGCCCCCCCCCCTGTCCGTGCTCGAAGGCTGCTATCAAACCCGGGGCGCGGATATGATCCTTCAACTCCCAGGATCTATGCTCCGGACCACGGCCGGCCCACTCCACGAGGTAGTACCTCTTGCCCTGTATGACTTTTGTCTCCACAAGTTTTGCCACCTCAGGGTCGTCGGACGGGGAGTCGGTTTGAGCCGGCAGGGATCCCGAGAATTTATTAAGTCGTACGGGTTTCAGGAGGGACACGTGAAAGGTGTTGGCTATAGCCCAGCGTGGAGGGAGCTGGAGTCGATATGCCACTGGGTTTACCTGCTGTAGTACTTTAAACGGACCCAGATACCTAGGGGCGAATTTGGCTGCCTGTACCCGTAGGTTAACATTCTTAGAGGACAGCCATACTAGGTCACCAGGGGCGAAGGATGGTGCAGGGCGGCGGCGAACATCAGCCGTTGTCACCATCCGGTCTTTAGCCCTTTTAAGAGCCTCTTGGGTGTCATCCCAGATCTCCCGGGCCTTGGTCGCCCAATCCTCCACTCTAGTATCGGGTGACGTAATGGGCATCGGAACCGGGATTCTGGGATGTTGTCCGTTATTGAGTAGGAACGGAGTCTAGCCAGAGGATTCATGGACCGAATTGTTAATGGCAAATTCGGCCCAAGGAAGGAGGTTAGCCCAGTTGTCGTGGTGCGCGGATATAAAATGGCGGAGGTAAGTTACCAAGGTCTGATTAGTCCTCTCCACTAGTCCATTGGTCTCGGGATGGTATGCGGAGGAGATGTTCAGCTCTATCTGCAGGAGCTTACAGAGCTCTCTCCAGAAGCGAGACGCGAACTGGGGACCCCGGTTGCTCACCACCTTGTCAGGCATGCTATGCAACCTAAATACATGCCGAATGAACAAGGTGGCGAGAGCACGTGACGTCGGGAGTCGTGGGAGAGGCACCAAGTGGACCATTTTAGAGAAGTGGTCCGTGATGACCCATACGACCCTGTGCCCTGCTGACTTGGGCAGATCTCCCAGGAAGTCCATCCCCACCACTTCCCAGGGACGATCCGGCACTGGCAGTGGGTGAAGAAGACCTGCCGGTCTCTGCCGGGACGGCTTATTCCGAGCACACGACATACAGGCTCCCACATATTCCTGTATGTCCTGGGGTAGTCTCGGCCACCAATAATGCCTGGTCACCAGGTCTCTGGTCCTTTTGACCCCGAAGTGACCCCCGACCTTGGAGGCATGGGCCCACGATAGCACCTCGTTCCGTAGTTCAGGGGGAACGAGGGTTTTGCCAGGTGGCACCTGGTCCAAAGAAGTGGGAGTGACCATCCTCAAGCTGTCCGGGGGTAGTATAAGACGAGGCTCCTCCTCGTCCTCCTCCAACACAACCATACAACATGACAAGGCATCGGCCCGTACGTTCTTCTCATCGGCCAGGTGGCGGATAATAAAGCGGAACCGGGAGAAGAATAAAGACCAACGGGCCTGCCTTGGGTTCAGGCGTTGTGCTGTCTGGAGGTATGTGAGGTTTTTGTGGTCAGAAAAAACCTCAAATGGATGATCCGCCCCCTCCAGGAGATGCCGCCATTCCTGGAATGCTAGTTTCATCGCCAGTAACTCCCTATCCCCTATGGAGTAGTTCCTCTCGGCCGGAGAAAAGGTCTTGGAGAAAGAGAAACACGGATGTTTCCTTCCTCGTTCGTTTTTCTGGTACAGGACTGCACCTGCACCAACCGAAGAGGCGTCTACCTCCAGTAGGAAGGGTTTGGAGATGTCTGGACGATGAAGGATGGGAGCTCTGGAGAAGTGAGTTTTGAGAGTGTGAAATGCCTCTACCGTTTCCCGTGTCCATGCTTTGGGATTAGCGCCCTTGCGGGTAAGGGCAATGATGGGTGCTGCCACCGTCGAGAAGTTGGGAATGAACTGGCGATAATAATTGATAAACCCCAAGAATCGCTGGATCGCCTTCAGCGAGCAGGGCTCAGGCCAGTTCATCACTGTCTCCAACTTCCCCGGATCAATTGCTAACCCCTGACTGGACACTATGTACCCCAGGAACGGCAAGGATTCCTGTTCAAAAACGCACTTTTCCAGCTTAGCATATAACGAATGGGTGCGGAGCCTCTTAAGTACTCGGATGACATCCCTCCGATGGGTGGTAAGATCGGGGGAGAAGATAAGAATGTCATCCAGGTATGCAACCACGGAAAGATACAAATCCCGGAAAATGTCATTCACAAAGTCTTGAAATACGGCGGGGGCATTGCAGAGTCCGAAGGGCATTACTAGATACTCGTAGTGACCGTCCCTGGTGTTAAAGGCGGTCTTCCACTCATCGCCCTTTCGGACTCGCACTAGATTATACGCCCCGCGTAGATCCAGCTTTGTGAAGACCTTTGCCCCGCGGAATCGATCAAATAGCTCAGTAATGAGGGGCAAAGGGTATTTGTTCTTGATTGTGATTGCATTTAATCCCCTGTAATCGATACAGGGGCGCAGATCCCCTTCCTTCTTCTGCACAAAAAAGAACCCTGCACCAGCCGGTGAAATAGACTTGCGAATGAACCCCTTCGCCAGGCTGTCCTGAATATATTTGGACATAGCCTCCGTCTCTGGAGCAGAGAGTGGATACACTCTGCCCCTAGGGGGCTCGGAGCCTGGCTTCAGGTCTATTCGGCAATCATATGGCCGGTGGGGAGGAAGAGTATCTGCGGCCCTTTTGGAAAAGACATCCCTGTAGGCCTCATAAGGTGTCGGTAAACCCGGCCCCTCAGTATTCCCTGAGGACCCAACCGACCTAATGGTAGCGGGTGGTTCGGTAGTCACGAGGTGCTCTCTACAGGATCCTGCCCAGGATGAGATCTCCCCTGTTGCCCAGTTGAGTATAGGAGCATGCTGTCTCAACCAGGGAAGGCCCAGTAGGATCTCATCCGTCCCCCCTGGAAGCACCAGGAAGGACACCTGCTCATGGTGTCCCGGTGGTACATCCATCCTGAGAGGGATGGTGATCTGGGTGATAGGATCGAGTAGTATGGACCCGTCGACTACCCGGACCCTGAGTGGCTTGGGCAACAGAACCAGGGGAACTGAGTATCGGGTTGCCAGGGAGGTCGAGATGAAATTGCCTTCAGCGCCTGAGTCCAAGCAAGCCAGGGCAGAGAAGAGAGTAGTGCCGAACTGCAACTGGGCGCTGATAGTCAACCTAGAGGGAGAAGTAGCATCTAGAGTCCCCCCTCTGATAGAAACTAGATGCTGTCTTTTCCCGACGGTTTGGGACATAGGGTAGCTATGTGTCCCCTCTGCCCACAGGAAAAGCAGATGACACAAGACCGAGAACCTGGGGCAGAGGAGACCACCTTGGACACCTCCATTGACTCCACGGAGTCGCCTACAGGACTGGCTGGGGGACCTGTCTGATGGAAGACGGGAGTCAGACGCTTTTTAGGCCGAGAAGACGTGGGTGCTGAAGAGACCTCGAGCCTTCGCTCCGCCTGGCGGATGTCTATGCGAGAGGCAACCTGAATCAAGGACTCTAAAGTGGCAGGCACCTCACGTGTGGCCAGTGCGTCTTTGACAAACCCTGCCAGGCCCTCCCAAAACACAGGGACAAGGACCTTATCCGGCCAGTCCAGCTCTGCGGCCAGTGTCCTAAAGTGTACAGCAAAGTCCCCGACTGAAGCAGACCCTTGCCGAAGTCGTAGGAGGCGCAGCGCGGAATCGTGGGTGACTTGAGGCCCGAGGAACACCATTCTCATGGCCCCAAGATAAGCTGCTAAGTTATTCACCACACGATCTCCGCGCTCCCACAACGGCGTGGACCACTTCAGCGGTCTCCCTGTGAGCAGGGACTGGACGAAGGCTACCTTCGCCTTCTCGGTAGCGTAAAGAGTCGCGGACAGCTCTAAGTAGGTGGTAACCTGGTTTATAAAACCACGGCACTCAGAGCTGTTGCCGCTAAAGCGCTCTGGAAGCGCAAGGCGAGGAGACCTTCCGCCCAATAGCACAGCCTGGGTAGCCGCCTGGGTGGCGACTGTCGTCAGAGTAGTCTTATCGGAGGAAGACTGCTCCACTGCTGCCAATCGTGACTCCAACTGCTGCACATAACGCAGCAACTGCTGCTGCTCTTCAGCCATAGCCAGACCTTTGGCGCGACCGTAATGTTACGAGGGGGACCCGGGGAAGCGTGCCAAGATGGGAAATGGACTGCTTCCGCCGGTCAAGGTCCACTGTGCGGTGTAAGGGACCGCCGCTATGGTGGGTGAAGAGTGAGCGGGTTGCTGCTAGCGATCGTCTGGAATGTCACAGACGATCTATGTACACCGATCTGCCCTTACCCGTGAGGGTTGTATGGCACAGATCTCACGGCTCGGTGTACCTGTTGCACGGGGAAGCACAGAGGTGCCCACGCACGTGTGCCAGTGGAAGTCACGAGAATATGGAACGAGGGTAGCACAGAGGTGCCCACGCACGTGTGCTTTCAATAACCAGGTGAGTCCAATGGAGACTTGAGGAGCTCACCTGGGACAGGAACACGGCCTGTTGACGGGGGTACTGCCGGAGCAGCAAGGCAGGAACACGGCCTGCAAACGAGGTACTGCCGGAGCAGCAAGGGCCAAGCCCACAAGAGACAGTAATGCCTGAGCAGTGGCATGGCAGCACGCTGCCAGACATCCAAACATAGAAGGACGGTCGCGCGCCGCCATGATGGCAGGGGGAGCTTTTAAGGAGGTGCAGCTCCACCCGAGGGCGGGCGCGAGGCGGAGATGACGGACTTGACCCAATCAGGGTCCACAACGTCCCAGCCTGGCCAGTCAGGATTCACCACGTCACCAGCCTTGTCATCAAGCCGTGTGACGTCAATGAGCGAATCAGGACCCACTACGCATTGCACATGCTCACCCTCCTGCCTCTGGGAAAAAGAGGCGGGATCCTCGGTCTCACAATGTGGAGAGATAACGGGAATCTCACTGCTTCCCTGAGCAGTAAACCTCTGCACATTGCGCAGCCTCGCAGACCTTCG
This sequence comes from Anomaloglossus baeobatrachus, assembly GCF_048569485.1. Classification (NCBI taxonomy): domain Eukaryota; kingdom Metazoa; phylum Chordata; class Amphibia; order Anura; family Aromobatidae; genus Anomaloglossus; species Anomaloglossus baeobatrachus. The sequence goes on along the minus strand of NW_027441940.1, from coordinate 453,592 downwards.
GGGCCGCTGAGCAGGAGAGTCTGCGGCAGGCCAGAAATGGGAGACCGCTTCACTCCTTGTAACAGGAGAACCACTAGGTGTCACCCTTCTACTGCCTCTCTGAGAAGGTATCTCCTGCACACTGCGCAGTCTGGCAGACCTTCGGCGCTGCTGAGCAGGAGTGCTTGTGGCAGGCAAGGAATGGGAGACTGCCTCAGTCCTTGCCTCAGGAGAGCCACGAGATGTAACAGTGCGTCTTATAAGCCGAATATACGGGGGGGTGTATATATATATGTACACTGCAGGGTCCAGGGGAGGTGGGGGCGCTGTGCTGGGGGCAGGTGAAAGCTGCGGCGGCAGCGTTTGATCTCCTGCTCATATAATATGCACAGCTGCTGTCCATCTCCGGTGGTGCTGAAATCGCACCGCAGTGAGAGGCTGGGGCAGCGGTGCATATTATATGTCTCTGCGCGCCCCTGTGATGGTACATTCCCCTCCTGTGTTAGATTTGGCCCCCATGCTGCTGCTCATTCTAAAATAAAGAAGCTTTACTTACCCCCTGCAGCGTTTCTCCCCATGTCCCTGCTTCCACTGTGATCAGGCAGGCAGAGATCTCAGTCTGCTGTGCCGATCACATGACCGGCACTAGAACCAGGAAGTAAGGAAGAGAAGCACGGAGGGAGACAGGAGGGAGTTAAACTCTGCAGGAGATAAGGAAAGAGGGTTTTATTTTACTATGGGCAGCAGCCTGGGGGCGATATCTAACACAGGGGGACTTGTGCGATCTATAGGGGCCATGGGCAGCACTATGGGGGCGATATCTAACACAGGGGGACTTGTGCAATCTATATAGGGGCCATAGGCAGCACTATGGGGGCGATATCTAACACAGGGGGACTTGTGCAATCTATATAGGGGCCATGGGCAGCACTATGGGGGCGATATCTAACACAGGGGGACTTGTGCGATCTATAGGGGCCATGGGCAGCAGCATGGGGGCGCTATCTAACACAGGGGAACTTGTGCAATTCATAGGGGACCATAGGCAGCACAGGGGAATGTATGCAATCCATAGGGGGCCATAGGCAGCACAGGGGAACGTGTGCAATCCATAGGGGACCATAGGCAGCACAGGGGAATGTATGCAATCCATAGGGGGCCATAGGCAGCACAGGGGAATGTATGCAATCCATAGGGGGCCATAGACAGCACAGGGGAACGTGTGCCATCACAAGGGGGCTATATTCAATATAAGGGGGCCATATCCAGATTAAGGGGGCTAATTTTAGGATGGGTGGCTATGAGGGACATATACCCTATATGATTTGTTAGAGGGACACTGGCATTATAAGATAGACCCCATTTAACATTAAAAAAAAAATTCTCTTTTCCTTCACCAAATTTGGGGGTGCGTCTTATAATCAGGTGCGTCTTATAAAGCAAAAAAATACGGTACTTACATTCCATACGACCTCGCTGTGGGTGGTGAACATCCACTTCCTGAAGGGGGATGGACGTTCGGCGTCACAGCGACGTCACACAGCGGCCGGCCAATAGAAGCAGAGGGGCGGAGATGAGCGGGAGGTAAACATCCCGTCCACCTCCTTCCTTCCGCATTGCCGGCGGGATGCAGGTAAGATGTGTTCATCGTTCCTGAGGTGTCACACACAGCGATGTGTGCTGCCTCGGGAACATTGAACAACCGGACGTTCAATTTTTAGCTAATGAACGACGTGTATGCGATCAATGTTTTTTTGTACAATCCGAATCGCACATCGGTGTCACACGCAACAACGTCACTAACGATGCCGCATGTGCGTCACTTACGACGTGACCCCGCCAAAACATTATTAGATATATTGTAGCGTGTAAAGCCCGCTTAAAGCAATAATTTCATTAGATAATTTTTGGTAGTTTAAAAATTTGGTATTTCAGTGTGCGGTTGTAACTTTTTTTTTTCTATTATCTAACTATCTACACACACACACACACACACACCAGCCTGTCTCCTCTTCAGCTTTAGACTCTTGCAATTAAGAGACCTTTGGTCACATGACATGATGTCAAAAAGGTTCTTAAGCAGTCCTATAATCGGTATATAAACACTGGGGTCGCTAGAAAAATGGGGGCCCTGTGAAATTGCCCAGTTTGCTCTCCCTTTCCCCTAATACAAGTCCTGCATTACAGCCTGTCTTCTGTTCAATTCTTTGAGACTCCTGCAATTAAGAGACTGAATAGGATAACTGAAGTGAGCACTAACATATATATATGAGTGCAAGCCAAAAAATACATACTATATAAGAATAAGGCTGCACATCAAACTTTGATGTGCAGCCTTATTCCTGCAATTAAGAGACCTTTGGTTACATCATGTCACATGACTTCATCAAAGGTCTTTAAACAATCAACCTTAGAATACAACTAATGGGGTCCCTAAAGGCCCCGTCACACGCTACGATATATCTTAACGATATGTCGGCGGGGTCACGGAATTTGTGACGCACATCCGGCATTGTTAGAGATGTCGTAGCGTGTGACATCTCCGAACGACTGTTAACGAGCAAAAATACTCACCTTATCGTTGCTCGTTGACACGTCGTTCATTTCCATAATGTCGTTCCTCCTTCTGTGCGCCGGTTGTTCATCGTTCCCGAGGCAGCACACATCACTACATGTGACACCTTGGGAACGACGAACACAGCTTACCTGCGTCCCGCCGGCAATGCGGGTGGAAGGAGGTGGGCGGGATGTTACGTCCCACTCATCTCCGCCCCTCCGATTCTATTGGGCGGTCGCTGTGTGACGTCGCTGTGACGCCGAACGTCCCTCCCCCTTCAGGAAGAGGATGTTCGCCGCCCACAGCGACGTCATCCGGGAGGTAAGTACGTATGACGGGGGTTCACGACATTGTGCTCCACGGGCAACGAATTGTCCGTGATGCACAAACGACGGGGGCGGGTGCGATCGCTCATGCAATCGCACGATATATCGACACGTGTGACGGGGCCTTAAGAGAGTGGGGTTCCTGAGAAATTGCACAGTTGCAACGCTGGCCCTTACTGTAACTAGGGCTTATTTTTAGGGTAAGGCTATGTGCGCACGTTGCGTACTAGCCCTGCAGAAATTTCTGCAGCGATCTGAAGAGCACACGTGCGCTTCAAATCGCTGCAGAAAATGTCCGTAGAGAAAAAAAAAAAAGCCGATTCCATGCGCTCTGCCTGCAGCTCCTGCCATAGACAGAGCAGGGGCTGCCGGCAAAGCACACGGAAGAAGTGACATGTCACTTCTTAGAACGCAGCGCTTCGGGCAGCAGCCGAAGCGCTGCGCTCTAAGACGCCACGTGCGCACGGCCCCTGCACAATCTCCATAGACTGTGCAGGGGACGCAGGACGCATGCAGTTACGCTGCGCTACAAAGGGCAGTGTAACTGCATGTTTTTACGCAACGTGCGCACATAGCCTAATGGAGTATTCGTGAACCCTCTGCAGGTCTTTGAGTTGCCATCATAATGACATAGAGAAGACACTAGAAACAAACAGCAGAAGAAGCAGAAGCAAAGAAAATACAGCTGAAAAACCAGAGCAGAAAGTCTAAAAATGTAAACACAAAATTAGTGCAGAAAGTGCATGAGTAGATATCTCTTACTGGATAGAGCTGGAGGAAACACATCCTGAGGAACATCGGGGTCTTCTTGTTTACAGTCCTGTGGGAGAAGAGGACGGGGACATCTCTCTGGTGTTGTCCTCTTACTGGATAGAACTGGAGGAGACACATACAGGGACTGAATTCCTTCCTTACATACAGATAATTATAGGCCGTGTGTAATTAGTCCTGTCTATTACCTGATGATGTGAGGGGCTGGGGAGCCTCCATCATGACGTCCTTGTACAGATCTTTGTGTCCTTCTAAATACTCCCACTCCTCCATGGAGAAATAGACGGTGGCGTCCTGACACCTTATAGGAACCTGACACATACAATGATACCGTCACCCCCGATCCCTTCATAGCGTTACTGTATAATGTCCCAGCATTCCCAGCAGTGTCACCTCTCCAGTCAGCAGCTCAGTCATCTTGTAGGTGAGTTCTAGGATCTTCTGGTCATTGATGTCCTCATGTATCGGGGGGTGAGGTGGAGGCCCCGTGATTGGGCTCAGGGGTCTTCCCCATCCCTCAGACACAGGGGCCTGACAGCGCTCACTAGAGGTCTTCTTCACTACTGTGTAATCCTGGTTATGGAGAGACACAGTAATAAATCTCACTCCAGACATTTCCAGAGTCCTCACCTCTCCAGTTCTGTCCATCTGTTATTCCCATAGATAAGAATGATGTAATGTGACGTCATCAGAATCTCTCACCTCTCCAGTAAGCCGGAAGAGGATCTCTAGGGTGAGGTGTAATATCCTCTCCGCCATCTTGTCCCTGTCCATATCCATCCTTCACGGGGCAATCAGGAGAATTCTCTTATATAGAAGATCTCCACTGAGAGGATCCGATATTGTAGGGACCTGAATGGGGAGAAGATGACGATGGAACATCATAAAGAATCCGCTGTAATAATACAATTACTGGAGATACAAGAAATCTCTTTCTCTATAGGGAAAACACTGAGAATATAACAAGATGGAGACGACATTTCCCAGTACAGAGGCCGGAATATCAGCAGAACGTATGTGACCGAGACAGATAGAGCCGCCGCCATTATATCTGAGGAGCAGGGAGCGAAACCTCCCCCGCCACAAATAGTCTCAGAGCTGAAGGGGTTAATGCCGCCTGCCCCAGTAATGGGGAATCTCCACACACCTCCACCTGCAGAGCCGCACACTAGATATATAATACCCTGCACCTACCTCCACCTGCAGAGCCGCACACTAGATATATAATACCCTGCACCTACCTCCACCTGCAGAGCCGCACACTAGATATATAATAACCTGCACCTACCTCCACCTGCAGAGCCGCACACTAGATATATGGCTGCTCTGTGCTTACAGGACCTGTGATGATGTCACATGGAGGGGAGGAGTCAGGGGTCACATGATCAGCTCCTCAGTGTAGGTTAGTCGGGGTTTCACAGTTGGCAGCGTTGTGAGGTAACGCTCTGAAGTGATTGTTCTCCGCGTTGTAGGAAATCCCCATGGATAACGCCATCTGCGCCCCAAACACTGAGGCCAGGATTTCCCGGCTGAGGACGGGGTCTTGAATGTCTTTTTCTGGGGCGAGCCTTGGTGCTGATATTCCATGGACTGACGTTTCGGCTCCGGTCCGTAGTGGTGTACACAAGCTTCGTCTCCTGTCACAATTGAATGCAGAAAGGCGTCACCTTCATTCTCGTAACGTGAGAGGATTTCCTGGGAAATGTCCGGTCTGTGGCTTTCATGTCAGACACCAGCATCCGGGGAAGCCATCGTGCACAGATCTTCCCATAACCAAGCAGAGCAATAATGTGACTACACGTTCCTGTGAAATGCCGATTGTGCTTACAATTACTCTCTGAGTGATATGACCATCATCCTGAATATGTCTACGTTTTCCATGTGTAACTCCGTGGTTCCTGTCACAGGACGTCCAACTCTTTCTTTGTCACACAAGTCAGACGTTCCCGCCTCACCATCTTTAATATTACCACTGGCCCAACGACGCACAGTGCACATCAGCACAATCACCATACACGGCTTGTATTCTCTGATGAATCTCCTTTGGGGTGACACCTGCTGCTGTCAATAAATCAATGACAGCACGTTGCCTAAATCACATTGACCGACCGTCTACGCTGGGTCCATTCTCACTGTAACAACACAACCGTTCATTGCTAAGGTTTCCCACCAACTGGAGCTGTAGAGGAGAGTCTACTGAACAGTCCAGTACCTGCTCCATACCAGCGCTGCCATCTGCTGAAGAGTTATGGAGGTGGAGGCATTTCTTTTCATTCAACCCTCATATTAATGTTTTTGGCCCTACAGCCCCATTTCTCTGATCTGCGCTCAGTCCCGGGGGTTCGGCGCTCTCTGTGTTATAGATTTGGAGCATCTTGGTAGACGTCTCTTCAGGCCTCTCATTTAGACCTCGCTCACACTGTTGTATATTCTCTCATGCATCAGACTCGGGTGTGGAGCCGAGTGTCATTCACTATAATTCGATTCCTTCATATACAAGAATCGGATGACATGTGCGGAGAAGATGGAGAGATTAAAGGGTTTATCTGGTGCTTTTTTTTTTTTTTAAACTATTAGGCTACAGAGATACATGTAGGTGGATACCAACTACTTACCTGCTCTGCTCTGAGCTCGTCTCTTTTTGCACAGAGGTCATGTTACATAGTTGCATAGGTTGAAAAAAGACCTAGGTCCATCTAGTTCAACCTTCCTCCACCAATTATACATTTTGTCATTAAGTCATTTATAACCGTCAATGTTCTGTACTGAGGAAATCATCCAGCCCTTTTGTAAAAGCTGTTATAGTATCTGTCATTACTACCTTTTCCATGAGGGCATTCCACAGTCGGACTGCTCTAACTGTAAAGAACCCTTTCCTATTTAGGTGCCGGAATTACTTTTCTTCCACTCGCAGTGAGTGCCCCCTGGTCCTTAGTATTGTTTTTCGAAGGAATAAGTCATGTGCCAGTCCTTTATATTGACCACACATGTATTTATGCATATAAATGGGATCTCCTCTGAGATGTCTTTTTTCTAAGCTAAACATATCTAACTTTTTCAACCTGTCATCATATGGGAGGCCTCCATTCCTTGTAGTAGTCTAGTTAGCCGCCTTTGAACTGACTCTAACTTCTGAACGTTCTTTTTAAAATGTGAAGCCCAAAACTGGATCCCATATTCTAGCTGTGGCCTTATAAGTGATTTATAGACAGGTAACAATATGTTGGGATCACGGGATTTAATCTATCTTGCAGAAATCTCAATCACGTTGATTTACACGCACTTTCTCAGTCTCTTTTCCATCTTGCAGACATTGCTTCTTCACACGATGGAAATGCTGCCTCCACGTTATCCAACACCACCATCTCTGCAGCTCTCAAATCAGCTGCCCCCCTCACACACACCAAAACCCGCACCATAAACAGGCAACCCTGGCACACAAGTCAGACTAAAGAATTGAGACGGGCTTCCAGAATCGGTGAGCGCAGTTGGAAGAGGTCTCATTCCGCCAAGCAATTCATCGCAAACAAACAGGACCTCACCACTTTCAAATCTGCACTCACTGATGTCAGGAAATTTCCTCCCAGCCTCATAACACCACACATTGTCTGCCCTCCTACACTTCATCTAGCTCACTTTCACTCTTTGATCTGGTCACAGAAGAAGAAGTCACCAGGCTCCTCGCATCTTCTCGCCCTACTACCTGCACCAGTGACCATATTCCCTCACATCTCCTTAAATCTGTCACCCCAGCTGTCACCACTCACCTAACTAAAATATTCAATCTTTCTCTCTCCTCTGGTGTCTTTCCCTCCTCCTTCAAACATGCCAGCATACACCCATTACTTAAAAAACCATCCCTGGACCAAAATTGTGCCGCTAACTACAGAACTGTCTCTAATCTCCCATTCATCTCCAAACTCCTGGAACATCTGGTCCACTGCCGTCTAATCCGCTATCTGTCAGATAATTCTCTCCTCGACCCTCTACAATCTGGTTTCCGCTCCTTACATTCTACTGAAACTGCTCTTACTAAAGTTTCTAATGATTTACTAACAGCTAAATATAATGGTCACTACTCCCTGCTGATCCTCCTGGATCTCTCTGCTGCATTCGATACTGTGGATCACCAGCTCCTACTCACTATGCTCCGCTCTATCGGGCTCAAGGACACCGTTCTTTCCTGATTCTCCTCTTACCTCTCTGACCGCTCATTCACTGTATCCTTTGCCGGCTCCTCTTCCTCTCCTCTTCCCCTTATGGTCAGGGTTCCTCAGGGTTCAGTCCTAGGCCCCCTCCTTTTCTCTCTATACACAGCTTCTATTGGACAAACAATCAGCAGATTTGGTTTCCAGTACCATCTCTATGCTGATGACACCCAACTGTACACATCTTCTCCTGACATCACCCATGCACTATTACAAAATACTACCGATTGTCTGTCCGTTGTCTCCAACATCATGTATTCCCTCTATCTAAAACTGAACCTATCAAAAACTGAACTTCTCCTGTTTCCTCCCTCTCCTAACCTTCTAAAACCCAATATTACCATTTCTGTGTGTGGCTCTACCATTACGCCCCAGCAGCACGCCCGCTGTCTTGGGGTTATATTCGACTCCGATCTTTCCTTCACTCCCGACATTCGTTCACTTGCTCGTTATTGTCACTTCCACCTCAAAAACATCTCAAGAATTCGACCTTTTCTTACCGTTGACTCTGCAAAAACTCTTACTGTCGCTCTCATTCATTCTCGCCTGGATTATTGTAACTCTTTACTAATTGGTCTCCCTGTTACTAAACTCTCACCTCTCCAATCCATTCTGAATGCCGCAGCCAGGATAATTTTCCTCTGCAACCGCTTCACTGATGCCTCTGCTCTTTTCCAGTCATTGCACTGGTTGCCCATCCGTTACAGAATCCAACATAAACTTATCACTCTCACTCACAAAGCTCTCCACGGTTCCACACCACCCTACATCTCCTCCCTCATCTCTGTCTATCACCCCACCCATGCCCTCCGCTCTGCTAATAACTTAAGACTGACATCCTCAACAATTCGAACCTCCCACTCCCATCTTCAAGATTTTTCACGAGCTGCGCCTATGCTCTGAAACAAACTACCAAGAGAAATCCGATTAATTCCCAACATCCACACCTTTAAGCGGGCCCTAAAAACGCATTTCTTTAGACTAGCCTATCACCTCACTGCCCTGATCTAATCTAGTCCCTTTCTGCCCTTCCAAAAAAATGTACTTCCAGTTCTCGTCCCCTGTACCTGTATAAATTCTCACTGACGGGTTCATGCAGCTGCTTTTGAATGCCCTATTAAATCGATGGCTGGACCATATATGACAAGCTTTTCTCCCCCCATTCACCTTTTGTGTCTCCCCTATTTCCTCATAGACTGTGAGCTTGCGAGCAGGGCCCTCACTCCTCCTGGTATCTTAATTTTGTTATTTTGTATTGTCTCATATTGTCTGTACATAGTATCATAGTATCATAGTTTTTAAGGTTGAAGGGAGACTCTAAGTCCATCTAGTTCAACCCGTAGCCTAACATGTTGATCCAGAGGAAGGCAAAAAAAAAAACCAATGTGGCAAACAGGTTCCAATGGGGAAAAATTTCCTTCCTGACTCCACATCCGGCAATCAGACTAGTTCCCTGGATCAATACCCTGTCATAAAATCTAATATACATAACTGGTAATATTAAATTTTTCAAGAAAGGCATCCAGGCTCTGCTTAAATGTTAGTAGTGAATCACTCATTATAACATCATGCGGCAGAGAGTTCCATAGTCTCACTGCTCGTACAGTAAAGAATCCTCGTCTGTGATTATGATTAAACCTTCTTTCCTCAAGACGTAGCGGATGCCCCCGTGTTCCAGTCGCAGGCCTAGGTGTAAAAAGATCTTTGGAAAGGTCTCTGTACTGTCCCCTCATATATTTATACATTGTGATTAGATCCCCCCTAAGCCTTCGTTTTTCCAAACTAAATAACCCCAAGTTTAATAACCTATCTTGGTATTGCAGCCCACCCATTCCTCTAATAATCTTGGTCGCTCTTCTCTGCACCCTCTCCAGTTCAGCTATGTCCTTCTTATATATCGGTGACCAGAATTGTACACAGTATTCTAAGTGCGGTCGCACTAGTGACTTGTACAGAGGTAGAACTATATTTTTTTCATGAACACTTATACCTCTTTTAATACATCCCATTATTTTATTAGCCCTGGCAGCAGCTGCCTGACACTGTCCACTAAAGTGAAGTTTACCATCCACCCATACACCCAAGTCTTTTTCTGTGTCTGTTTTACCCAGTGTTCTACAATTAAGTACATAATCATAAATGTTATTTCCTCTACCCAAGTGCATGACCTTACATTTATCTACATTAAACTTCAATTGCCACTTCTCAGCCCAATCCTCCAATTTACATAAATCTCCCTGTAATATAAAATTATCCTCCTCTGTATTGATTACCCTGCAGAGTTTAGTATCATCTGCAAATATTGAAATTCTACTCCGCATGCCCCCAACAAGGTCATTTATAAATATGTTGAAAAGAAGCGGGCCCAATACTGACCCCTGTGGTACCCCACTATGAACTGAGACCCAGTCCGAGTACGTACCATTAATAACCACCCTTTGTTTCCTATCACTGAGCCAGTTTTTAACCCAGTTACACATATTTTCCCCTATCCCCATTATTCTCATTTTATGTACCAACCTTTTGTGTGGCACCGTATCAAAAGCTTTTGAAAAGTCCATATACACAACATCCACTGCATTTCCCTGGTCCAGACTTGAACTTACCTCTTCATAGAAGCTGATCAAATTAGTTTGACAGGATCGATCCCTCATAAACCCATGTTGATACTCTGTCATAAGGTTATTTTTCTTGAGATACTCCAGTATAGCATCTCTCAAGAAACCCTCAAGGATTTTACCAACCGTAGAGGTTAAACTTACCGGCCTATAATTTCCCGGCTCAGTTTTTGTCCCCTTTTTGAATATTGGCACCACATTTGCTATGCGCCAGTCCTGCGGTACCGACCCTGTTATTAAGGAATCTGAGAAGATTAAAAATAATGGTCTATCTATCACAGAACTCAATTCCTGTAGTACTCTGGGGTGTATGCCATCCGGGCCCGGAGATTTGTCAACCTTAGTGATTTCGAGGCGGCGGCGTACTTCCTGCTGGGTTAAGCAGGTAATATTCAAGGGTGAATTTATGGTATCACTGGTCATGTCATCTGCCATGGCATTTTCTTGTATAAAAACCGTAGAAAAAAAGTCATTCAGCAGGTTGGCTTTACCCTCATCCCCTTCCACCATTTCACCAAGACTATTTTTAAGGGGGCCAACACTATCGCTTTTCAGTTTTTTACTGTTTATGTAGTTAAAGAATATTTTAGGATTATTTTTACTTTCTCTCGCAATGAGTCTCTCTGTCTCAAACTTAGCTAACTTAATTTGCTTTTTACATATTTTATTTAATTTTCTATAATTATATAATGCCTCATCACTACCTACCCTCTTTAATTCTTTTAAGGCTTTCTGTTTTTCTTTTATTGCTTCCCTTACAGCTCTATTTAGCCATAGGGGTTTCCTCCTATTTCTAGCATGTTTGTTCCCATAGGGTATATTTTCTGCACAAGCCCTATTCAGGATGCTCATAAAAGTCTCCCATTTGCTTTGTGTACTTTTATTACTTAGTACATCATCCCAGTTTATTGCACTAAGATCATCTCTCAACCGTTTAAAATTTGCTTTCCTGAAGTTTAGTGTCCTTGTAGCCCCTCTACTAGACATCTTACTAAAGAATACATGAAAACTTATTATTTTGTGATCACTATTCCCCAAGTAACCCCCAACTTGTATATTTGATATGCGGTCTGGCCTATTGGTTAGTACAAGGTCTAGTAGTGCTCCCCCTCTTGTGGGGTCCTGTACCATTTGTGAAAGGTAATTATCTTTCATTGTTATCAAAAATCTATTTCCTTTGCTGGAACTGCAAGTTTCTGTTCCCCAATTTATATCAGGATAGTTAAAGTCCCCCATAATAATTACCTCTCCGAGACTCGCTGCTTTATCAATTTGCTTTATGAGGAGATTCTCTACCTCTTCCATAATATTCGGCGTCTTATAACACACCCCTATCAGTATTTTATTATTCATTCCCCCCCCCCTTATCTCCACCCATAGGGACTCTACATTCTCAGTACCCTCACATATGTTGTCACGCAGGATGGGTTTTAAGGATGATTTTATATATAGACACACACCTCCCCCTCGCTTATTTGTACGGTCATTCCTGAATAGGCTATAACCCTGTAAATTAACAGCCCAGTCATAGCTCTCATCCAGCCATGTCTCTGATATCCCCACTATATCATAATTTTCTTCCAACAATATTAATTCTAATTCCTCCACCTTATTTGTGAGGCTTCGGGCATTAGTGTACATGCACGTTACGTATGACTCTGTACCTGTATTCCTGCTTACTGTATTAACTGTCCTAACCCTTCCCCCCGTACCACCCCCAATTTCATTACTTGTGCCCTGGTCACTATCTGCACTACATTCCCCTTCTATAAAGTGAATACCCTCGCCCCCCATTCCTAGTTTAAACACTCCTCCAACCTTCTAGCCATTTTCTGCCCCAGCAGAGCTGCACCTTCCCCATTAAGATGCAGCCCATCCCTAGCATAGAATCTGTAGCCAACTGAAAAGTCGGCCCAATTCTCCAGGAACCCAAACCCCTCTTTCCTACACCAATTCCTGAGCCACCTGTTAACCTCCCTGATCTCTCTTTGCCTCTCTGGTGTGGCTCGTGGCACAGGTAGTATTTCCGAAAATACCACCTTTGAGGTCCATGCTTTAAGCTTACAACCTAATTCCCTGAAATCATCTTTAAGGACCTTCCACCTACCTCTAACTTTGTCATTTGTGCCAATGTGTACAATGACCGCTGGGTCCTCCCCAGCCCCTCCCAGTAATCTATCAACCCGATCAGCGATGTGCCGAACTCGAGCGCCAGGAAGACAACACACTGTTCGGCGATCCCTGTCTTTGTGACAGATTGCCCTATCTGTCCCCCTAATAATTGAGTCCCCCACTACCAGTACCTGTCTTGCCTGCCCTGCACTCCTATTCCCCCCCTTACTGGAGCAGACACTCCTCTGGCATTCAGAGGTCATGCCTTGCTGCAGCAATGCTACCCCTGTAATGACATCCCCCTCATCTGCCAAGTTTGCAAACCTATTGGGGTGTGTCAGTTCAGGACTAGCCTTCCTAGCACTTTTCCCTTTACCCCCCTTTCTAACTGTCACCCAGCTACCTACCTCACCGTCCTGCCGCTCCCTACTACGATCCTCCCCCACATCTGACCCAGCAAGCTGCTGCTCAGTGAGCAGCAGACTCCTTTCCATATTGCTAATGCATCTCAGAGTTGCCAGCTGCTCACTTAGATCCAGTATCTGGGCTTCCAAATGTGCAACTTGCTCACATCTCGAACAACAGTATGCACCCTCGAACGGCTTTTCAAGGACTGCATACATGAGACAAGATGTACACTGGATCGCATTAGCAATAGTGGAGCACATTTTCTAATGGGGATAGCACTAAACAAATGTTAAGTAATTAAACAACTAAATACAAACAATTCTACTCACACTTATTTTTGCTCACTCACGCTCACAATGAAGAAGACAGGCTAAAATTCTTCACTTATCCCAGAAGGCACTGGGAATATGCAAATTATCCTCGCAAGACTCCTTCCCTGGCTTTCAGAAGTCTTCCTTCCAGCTGTAACAGCCAAAACCCGGTTCTCCTTGAGCTCGCGGTGACTCTTCACTTATCCCAGAAGGCACTGGGAATATGCAAATTATCCTCGCAAGACTCCTTCCCATGTCCCCTCTTAATTGCAAAGCGCTGCAGAATATGTTGGCGCTATAGAAATAAAACATTATTATTATGCTGCAAAACAAACCTACTTCTCATCTCTCATATCTTCTCTATCTAATATCCCTAAACAGCTATTCAACACTTTCAACTCTCTCCTCCGTCCCCCAACACCACCTCCCTCTCCTCTCATCTCAGCTGAAGACTGCCTCTTTCTTCAAGCAGAAGATTGACAACATCAGAGGGAGCTTTAGCCCACAATCACCACAGCCACTCCTCACAACTACTTAGCCTTCTTCCTCCAAATCCAGCTTCTCCATCATGACAGAAGATCATTTTTCCACTCTACTCTCAAGATCACATCTCACGACCTGCCTGCTTGATCCACTCCCATCCCACCTCATCCCCAATCTCTGCACAGTCTTTATCCCAGCCGTAACCCATCTCTTCAACCTATCACTAACAACTGGTGTATTCCCTTCATGCTTTAAATATGCCTCCATCACACCCATCCTCAAAAAGCCCTCCCTTGACCCTACCTCTGTGTCAAACTATCGCCCCTTATCACTTCTCCCCTATGCCTCAAAACTACTGAAACAGCATGTTCATCTTGAACTGTCCTCCTACCTCTCTTCCTGCTCCCTCTTTGACCGGTTACAATCTGGCTTCCGACCCCATCATTCCACTGAAACTGTCCTAACCAAAGTCACTAACGACCTACTAACCGCAAAAGCCAAGCAACACTACTCTGTCCTCCTCCTCCTGGACCTGTCCTCTGCCTTTGACACAGTAGACTATTCCCTTCTACTACAGATTCTCTTGTCTCTGGGCATCACAGACTTGGCACTATCTTGGATCTTCTCATACTTAAACAACCGAACTTTCAGCGTCTCCCACTCTCACACCACGTCCTCATCTCGCCCCTTCTCTGTCGGTGTCCCCCAAGGTTCAGTTTTTGGACCCCTGCTGTTCTCCATCTACAGGTTCAGCCTGGGACAGCTCATAGAGTCCCACAGCTTTCAGTATCATTTCTACGCTGATGATACGCAGATCTACCTTTCTGGACCTGACATCACCTCCTTACTAACCAGAATCCCACAATGTCTGTCTGCTATTTCATCCTTTTTCTCTGCTCGATTCCTAAAATTGAACATGGACAAAACAGAATTCATCATCTTTCCTCCTCCTCACTCAATCCCCCCACCTGACATAACCATCAATGTCAATGGCTGCTCACTTTCCCCAGTCCCACGTGCTTGCTGCCTGGGAGTAAGCGGTACTTGGCACACTACGACATCACAAGCCGATGGTAGCGATGCCGAGCACGATAGTCACCGCCCCAGTCGCAGCTGCGATATCTTGTGATAGCTGCCGTAGAGAACATTATCGCTACGGCAGCTTCACATGCACTTACCTGCCCTGCGACGTCGCTCTGGCTGGCGAACTACCTCCTTCCTAAGGGGGCGGGTCGTGCGGCGTCACAGCGACGTCACACGGCAGGCGGCCAATAGAAGCAGGGGGGCGGAGATGAGCGTGACGTAAACATCCCACCCACCTCCTTCCTTCCTCATTGCAACCGGGACGCGTGTAAGGCGATGTTCCTCGCTCCTGTGGCTTCACACACAGCAATGTTTGCTGCCGCAGGAACGAGGAACAACATCGTAACATCGGTCGTTCCCAAATTATGGAAATGACCGACGCTACACCGATCATACAAATTTCGACGCTTTTGCGCTCATTAATCGTAGTAAAAAGGATTCGCATACTCCGATGTCGACAGCGATGCCGGATGTGCGTCACTTTCGATTTGACTCCACCGACATCGCACCTGCGATGTCGTAGTGTGCAAAGTACCCCTAACTCTAGACTCTGATCTCTTTTTCAAGCCACACATCCAAGCCCTCTTCACCTCCTGCCGCCTCCAACTCAAAAATATTTCCCGGATTCGTACATTCCTTTCCCAAGAAGCTGCAAAAACCCTAGTACATGCCCTTATTATCTCCCGCCTGGATTATTGCAACCTTCTGTTCTGTGCCTCCCTTCTAACAGTCTCGCACCCCTACAATCTATTGTAAACTATGCTGCCTGGCTAATCCACCTGTCCCCCCGCTACTCCCCGATCTCTCCTCTCTGCCAATCCCTTCACTGGCTTCCCATTGCCCAACGACTACAGTTCAAAACACTAACCATGACATATCAAGCCATCCACAATCTGTCTCTTCCCTACATCTGTGACCTAGTATCCCGGTACTTACCTGCATGTAACCTTCAATCCTCACAAGATCTCCTTCTCTGCTCCCCCCTTATCTCCTCTTCCCACTATCACATTCAAGATTTCTCCTGTGCCTCCCCCATACTCTGGAATGCTCTGCCACAACATATCAGACTCTCGCCTACCTTGAGAAGCTTCAAAAGGAACCTGAAGACCCACCTCTTCCGACAAGCCTACAACCTGCCGTAACTCTCAGTCTGATATAGCGCCGCACAACCAGCTCTACCCTAACCTACTGTATCCTCACCAATCCCTTGTAGACTGTGATACCTCGCGGGCAGGGACCTCTATCCTCCTGTACCAGTCTGTGCCTTGTATTGTTTATGATTATTGTACTTGTCCCTATTATGTATACCCCTTTCACATGTAAAGCGCCATGGAAAAAATGGCGCTAATAAAAAATAATTTTTATACACCCTAAAATCTTGTTTACTTTTCAGCTGCTGCCTGACATTGAGTGCTGCTGCTCAGCTTATCTGTATCTTGATTACCCAAGTCCTTCTCCTGCTCTTTAGTCCTGCGTTTACTTCCATTTAATATATATGCAGCTATAGGATTACTCCGTCCTAGGTGCATTATGTTACGAATCGGCGCCGCCATAGCCGCAAGCAACCTGTCCGTGCCCCAGGACCCCTGTGGTGTTAACAGGGAGTTCCTGGGCTGGGTGTGTGAACCCTGGGATCCTCTTCGGCTTCCCAGTCAACGCTACTGGTGTGACCACCTGGCCTGACGTGTCCTTCACACACGTGGCCAGTCGAGAGGTGACCAGAAACGCTAATCGGAGGACCGCTCGGCCTGATGTATCCTACACACGTGGTCGACAGGGCGTTTTCGCGGCGGTCTTCCGGTCAACACTACCTAGTCACCACCCGACCTGACGTGTTCCCTGCACACGTGGTCGGAGTAGCGCCAGGTACACCAAAATACTAACTGGGTTGTCGTCCGGTCTGACGTGTCCCTACACACGTGACTGGTTTCCTGGGTTATCTCAGAGCCATCCAGCTCTGTATTCTCCGTCTAACCTTCGGGTTGCCAGCAGCTCCTTTGTCATCTGGAGCACGGTGGGCCCCGACTGGCAATTGGGATATTTACCACCTTGTACTGATCTGCCAAGTGTCTGCCCATTCCAACATCTTATCCAGATTGTTTTGTAATATTGTACTATCAAGGTCATTTTTTAATATCCCACATAGTTTGGTGTTATCAGCAAAGATTGACACTTTGCTATCAATCCCATCCACAACGTCATTAATAAAGAGATTAAAAGAATCTGTTGTAGCACAGATCCCTTCGGTAACCCACTGCTGACTATAGCCCATTTAGAGAATATACCATTTATGACTACTCTTTGCTTCCTATCTTTTAGCCAATTCCTTATCCATCTGCATATAGTTTACTTTAGTCCCTGCTTCTTGAGCTTCGGTATAAAGCTAATATGTGGTACAGTATTAAATGTCTTTGCAAAGTCCAAATAAATCACATCAGCTGCATTACCAATATCCAGATTTGCACTTACCTCCTCATAGAACCCCAAAATGTTAGTTAGACACGACTTATGTTTAATGAATCCATGCTGTCTGTCAGTTATTATATTATTTTCTGCAATATATTTTTGAATATCATCCCTTAAAATGCCCTCAAAAACTTTGCACACTACTGATGTCAAAATTTTTGAATGGTAGTTGCCTGGATCCACCCTCTTATCTTTCTTAAATATCGGTACCACATCAGCAATCCTCCAATCCTGAGACACCAACCCTGCTTCAAGCGAGTCTATCGCAAATATGGCTGGAGAGGGTTAAATTACTGCGCTGCTGAGCAATAAAGATGAATACACACCCCTCCACCTTTTCTTTCCTTAATGTAGTATAACCCTGTATGTTTGTCACCCAGTCAGGGCTCTCATCCAGCCAGGTTTCCGTAATCCCCACCACATCATAATCCATGATGCTGGATCTTCGAAATGTGACTTCATTCAACACGTTCCGGAGCAATCTCCTTCATCAGGATCGTCACAGAATGTGAAGGAGGTTGCTCCGAAACGCATTCAATAAAGTTTCAAATAATAATAACGTATCAAAGATCCAGCATTCATCTTTATTGCACAGCAGTGCTATTTAACCTTTTCCACCCCTATTTGCGATCAAAGTATCCTCGATACTGGCAGCTGCAGCAGCTGTGTTTCCAAGATTCTTCCTAGTGGTTGTGTCTTACACAAACCCCCAGGTGAGCAAAACATTAATCGCAGGTTTACCATATCTCACAGATAAGACCTTATTCTTGTGCTTTTTCTTATAACAAGCGAGTCTAAGAAGATGAGATACAGCGGTTTGTCAATTACTGAACTCAGTTCCCTCAATATCCGTGGATGAATGCCATCTGGCCCGGCGGATTTGTCAATGTTTAATTTACTCAGCTGCAGGCGTACTTCTTCTTGTGTTAAATTAATTATCCCAGGTGGTGAACTTTGATTTTTGACTTGTTGAATGATCCCTGGAACAGTCAGTTTCTTGGTGAACACTGATGAGAAGTGCCTGTTTAATATCTCAGGGTTTTCTTTGTCCTCTATAATTAACCTGTTATTATATTTTAAGAGGCCTATACCATCCTTTGAGGTCCTTTTGGCATTAATATATAGATAAAAAAAATTTGGGATTTAATGTCCTTGGCAATTTTTGTTTCAGTAGCTAATTTTGCTTGCTTGATTTTTTTTTACAGTTCTTATTGATATCTTTATACTTTTGAAATGCTATTTCTCTATTCTCAGCCTTCAAGATTTTAAGATTTTTTTTAATTATATTTTGTACATTCTTATTTATCCATAGTGGTTTCTTTTTATTCCTGGACATTTTATTACTAGAGGGTATAAGATTTTTACAGGACTCTAGTAGTATATCCTTAAACTTACCCCATTTAAGCTCGGTATCCCCAGTTACCATAACATTGTCCAAAATCTACACAATTAAACTTTTCCTTTAATTCCAGGTTTTAGCACTTCCCTTTTCAAATGTTCTATTGAATATTACTTTGAAGCTTACTATATTATGATCGCTGGTGCCCAAGTGCTTCCGGACCTGTAGATCTGAAATTGTATCTGGTCTATTTGATAGGACGAGATCTAGCAAATTATCTCCCCTGGTTGGTTCATCTACCATCTGAGATAGTAGATAAGAAGTTACAGCTTTTAACACAACCAGAAGATTCTATGTCCCCCATAATAATTATTAGCTGCCTTTTCCATTTATTGCAGCATTTCACCCTCTACCTGTTCAGGTATGTTAAGTGGCTTATAACAATCTCCAATTATCATCTTTCCGTTATTCCCCTCCTCATGTACATTTACCCATACTTACTCTACATTGTCGTTAGTGAGCACAGGTCTTAGGTTAGATTTGATAAATATACACACCCCTCCACCTTTTCTTTCCTTAATGTAGTATAACCCTGTATGTTTGTGACTCGCCCACCCCAGGGCTATGGGACACCCGGTGCCGGGCCGGACTAGTCCGGTGGTGGTCAGTGGTGGCTTGGCCCGGCTCCGTGGCCCTGGTGGGTGTCAGTAAATAAGTGGCTTAAGTTAAAGTTTGTGTTCGTGACGCCACCTGTGGTATGCGGCTAATAAGCCGCCGCTGCTGTGTGAGGCCTCCGGGATGATATTATGGCAGCAATGGTAGTACTGCTCCCCACAGGTGGAGCAATGCCCGGGGCACAGTTGGTGCTTGTAAATGTCTATGCAGATGAAATAACTGAGGCAACTTCAGAGGTGCAGTTCAAGTTCTTTTACTCACAGTTCTTGTCAGGGCAGGCAGAACCCTTGGACTGCTGGGACCGCTGTCAGGGACCTCCGTTTTCTGGGTGATTCAGAGTGTGAAATCCGGTACCCTCTCTCTTAGTGTCTCTTTCTCTGCTGTCTTCACTAGCCTTGCCTTTGTTAAGATGGACTTGGCTTGGCCTCCATTACAGCCTCCAGGCTGGGGGGTCACCTGTCGGCTGATTACCCCTTTTCTGAAGGGCTGCTCTGGGTTCTGGCCCTGGGAGCTTACAACGTCCCTGGGCCTCGGTTTTTACTGTTTGGAGATTGTCTTTTCACTCCTCCAGTCTCTAGGGACCGTCCCCTGTCGCAGCTAATCACTCCACCGATGTCACTGTGGACCAGGCCACCGCAGCCTGCAGCTACTCGTAGCGCCTCTGGGCCCTCGGCTTCGGTACCCAACAAGGACAGCTCGTGGTACCTACAGGACTACCCGCGGCCCTGCGACCCTTTCTTTCCTTCTCTTCTTTCTCCTCCTTGCCTGCCTCAGCAGGCCTCCTCCTCCCTCCTTTCTCTCGTTCTTCTCCTCCAACTACATGCTGCTTCTCTCACTCCCTGAGGTAAAACTGAAACTAACTTGACCTTCCTTTCTCTATCTGCTCTCTGGTGGCTCCTCCCACCTCCCCAGTTGCTAAGCTACCACCCTATGGGAGCAGGGATGGGTCTTACAGCCCCTCTCAGCATGCAGCATGGGAGGGTTGCCTGCCACTTTCCCTGGTCCTGTGTGTCCCTAGCAATGGGTGTAGTGTGGATTTACCAGGGGACCGGAGTTCACTCTCTTCCTCTCCCAGAATGGGGCATCACACCGCTGATGGGGTGCAATGACCTGTGGCGACGGAAGCCTCAGGGGCGCCACATTTGTCACCCAGTCAGGGCTCTCATCCAGCCAGGTTTCCGTAATCCCCACCACATCATAATCCATGGATGACATAAGAGTCTCCATTTCAATAATTTTCTTTGCAAGACTTCTTGCATTTTCCAGTAGACATTTAATACTATTAACACATTCCATACTCCTAGTCTCCCTACATTCCTTTTATGTCCCAGCACCCCCCTAAACCTTCATTGACCCCTACTGTCTCTATCTGCTCTATCTATCCCCTTATTTGCTCCACTACCCTCCCTCCCCCAGATCCTAGTTTAAAAGCTCCTCCATCCCTCTGACCATTTTCTCCCCCAGCACAACTGCACCCTCCCCATTGAGGTGCAGCCTGCTCCTACTGTAGAGCCCTGTAACAAACTGAGAAGTCGACCCAGTTCTCCATGAACCCAAACCCTTCCTTCCTGCACCATTTTATAAGCCACATATTCATATCTCTAAGCTCCCGCTGTCTTTCTAGTGACGCTCGTGGCATTGTTAGTATTTCTGAAAACCCCACCTTGGAGGTCCTGGACTTCAGCTTCTCTCCTAGTTCCCAGAAATCATTTTTAACCCCTTCACGACCTTGGACGGATCTATCCGTCAAGGATCATGTCCCAATGAGCCCCGCCCCCTACTGCGGGCAGGCGGCGGCGGTCGGCACACATATCAGCTGTTTTCAACAGCTGACATGTGTGCCTGCTAGCCGCGGGTGGAATCGCTTCCACCCGCGGCCATTAACCCCTTAAATCTTGCTGCCAAAGTCTGGCAGCAAGATCTAAATGCACGTGGCCATGTTTTTTACTTACCGCCGCCCCCACCGGAAGTCACGTGCGTTATCACGTGACTATCGGTGGTTGCCATCATAGCACAGGGTCATGTGATGACGCCTGCAGCTACGATGTTTCACTTTTGTTTTCCCTCGGCCGAGAGCAGAGGGAAAAACAAAGTGGCTGAATCTGCTGTTTACAGCTGTATAGCTGTGATCAGCAGATAGATAATAGCGATCGGATTGCTGATTGCTATAGCCCCCTAGGGGGACTAGTAAAATAAAAAAATAAAAAAAAAGTAAAAAAAAAAAGTTTTAAAAAATAAAAAAAATAAAAAAAAACCCCTAAAAGTTCAAATCACCCCCCTTTCCCCCCATTGAAAATTAAAGGGTTAAAAAATAAATAAATATACACATATTTGGTATCGCCGCGTTCAGAAACGCCCGATCTATCAAAATATAAAATCAATTAATCTGATTGGTAAACGGCGTAGTGGCAAAAAAATTCCAAACGCCAAAATTACGTTTTTTGGTCGCCGCAAGTTTTACACAAAATGCAATAACAGGCGATCAAAGCGTAGCATCTGCGCAAAAATGGTACCATTATAAACGTCAGCTCGAGATGCAAAAAATAAGCCATCACTGAGCCATTGATCCCAAAAAATAAGAACGCAACGTGTTTCAGAAAATGGCGCAAAACGTGCGCCACTTTTATTGGACAAACTTGTGAATTTTTTTAACCCCTTAGATACAAGTAAACCTATACATGTTTGGTGTCTACAAACTCGCACCGACCTGAGGCATTACATAGATACATCAGTTTTATCATATAATGAACACGGTGAATAAAACATCCCAAAAACTATTGTGCGATCACACTTTTTTTGCAGTTTTTCCACACTTGGAGTTTTTTTGCTGTTTTCCAGTACAATATATGGTAAAACCTATGGTTTCATTTAAAAGTACAAATCGTCCCGCAAAAAACAAGCCCTCATATGGCAAGATTGACGGAATAATAAAAAAGTTACGGCTCTCGGAAGAAAAGGAACAAAAACGCAAATACGGAAAGTGCCCGGGGGCTGAAGGGGTTAAGGACCTACCACCTGCCTTTAACTTTGTCATTAGTAGCAATATGCACCATGACCGCTGGGTTTTCCCCAGCCCAACCCAGCAATCTGTCTATCCGATCCGCAATATGCCGAACCCGAGCACCCGGCAGACAACACACACACAGTTCAGCATTCACGGTCTAGGCGACAGATGACCCTGTCTGTCTGCCTAATTATAGAGTCCCCTACTAGCCAACATCTGTCTGGCCTTTGCTGCACTCCTATTTCCCTCCTTCCTACAGAAGTCGTTTTCTTGGTGGCTAGGAGCAACGTCTTGCTGTAGTGATTGTAGTCCTGGACCTACATTCCTAATATCAGCCACACAGGCATATTTACTAGGTTGTGCTACATCAGGACCGGGCTCCCTGACACTTTTCCCCCTACTTCTTCTTCTGTTACCCAGCTACCTACCTCTGGGTCCTGACCTTCCCCTCCTCCACCCTCCTCCATAGCACTGGCCCCAGCCAGAGCCGCTCAGTGAGCTCTAAACTCCTCTCCAGGTTTGCAATGCTCCTGAGTGTTGTGAGCTGCATATTTAGATCAGTTACCTGGGCTTCCAAATATGTAACACGCTGACATCGAGAGCAGACATATTCACCCTCCAACGGCTGCTCAAGGCAGGCATACATCTGACAAGACACACACCTGGCAGCATTGTCCATGGAGCCGCTATTAAATGGGGATGAAC
Source organism: Anomaloglossus baeobatrachus (assembly GCF_048569485.1). NCBI lineage: Eukaryota > Metazoa > Chordata > Amphibia > Anura > Aromobatidae > Anomaloglossus > Anomaloglossus baeobatrachus. The sequence goes on along the minus strand of NW_027441940.1, from coordinate 430,547 downwards.
AGTACAGATAAAAGCAAAAAACAATGGGAAACTTGTAAGGAAAACTCCAAACTCTGCTCTTGTGTCACACTATGATATTGTGCTTAAACTATGCACTTTCCTGCCCCCTCAGACTTTACTGCCCCTCACAAGCTCAGTGACCCTCGCTTACTGTGGCCGGGGTAAATAGTTCTGGAACAATCTAGAAACAGCTGTGGCCACTGCCCCCTCAGACTTCACTGCTCATCCCTGGATTTCCAGGATATCTGCTCCATGTCCTTCCACGGCTTCCAGGATGTGTCCTGTCTACATACAGCCTCCATTACCTCACTGTGACCCCCTGACATAACCTCCCCTCACCCAGCACCATGACACCCAGCACAGCAGAGCCCTGCATACACTGAGGAGCTGACCATGTGACCCCTGACTCCTCCCCTCCATGTGACATCATCACAGGTCCTGTAAGCACAGAGCAGCCATATATCTAGTGTGCGGCTCTGCAGGTGGAGGTAGGTGCAGGGTATTATATATCTAGTGTGCGGCTCTGCAGGAGGAGGTAGGTGCAGGGCATTATATATCTAGTGTGCGGCTCTGCAGGTGGAGGTAGGTGCAGGGTATTATATATCTAGTGTGCGGCTCTGCAGGTGGAGGTAGGTGCAGGGTATTATATATCTAGTGTGCGGCTCTGCAGGTGGAGGTAGGTGCAGGGTATTATATATCTAGTGTGCGGCTCTGCAGGTGGAGGTAGGTGCAGGGTATTATATATCTAGTGTGCGGCTCTGCAGGTGGAGGTAGGTGCAGGGTATTATATATCTAGTGTGCGGCTCTGCAGGTGGAGGTAGGTGCAGGGTATTATATATCTAGTGTGCGGCTCTGCAGGTGGAGGTAGGTGCAGGGTATTATATATCTGTGTGCGGCTCTGCAGGTGGAGGTAGGTGCATGGTATTATATATCTAGTGTGCGGCTCTGCAGGTGGAGGTAGGTGCAGGGTATTATATATCTAGTGTGCGGCTCTGCAGGTGGAGGTAGGTGCAGGGTATTATATATCTAGTGTGCGGCTCTGCAGGTGGAGGTAGGTGCAGGGTATTATATATCTAGTGTGCGGCTCTGCAGGTGGAGGTAGGTGCAGGGTATTATATATCTAGTGTGCGGCTCTGCAGGTGGAGGTAGGTGCAGGGTATTATATATCTAGTGTGCGGCTCTGCAGGTGGAGGTAGGTGCAGGGTATTATATATCTAGTGTGCGCCTCTGCAGGTGGAGGTAGGTGCAGGGTATTATATATCTAGTGTGCGCCTCTGCAGGTGGAGGTAGGTGCAGGGTATTATATATCTAGTGTGCGGCTCTGCAGGTGGAGGTAGGTGCAGGGTATTATATATCTAGTGTGCGGCTCTGCAGGTGGAGGTAGGTGCAGGGTATTATATATCTAGTGTGCGGCTCTGCAGGTGGAGGTAGGTGCAGGGTATTATATATCTAGTGTGCGGCTCTGCAGGTGGAGGTAGGTGCAGGGTATTATATATCTAGTGTGCGGCTCTGCAGGTGGAGGTAGGTGCAGGGTATTATATATCTAGTGTGCGCCTCTGCAGGTGGAGGTAGGTGCAGGGTATTATATATCTAGTGTGCGGCTCTGCAGGTGGAGGTAGGTGCAGGGTATTATATATCTAGTGTGCGGCTCTGCAGGTGGAGGTAGGTGCAGGGTATTATATATCTAGTGTGCGGCTCTGCAGGTGGAGGTAGGTGCAGGGTATTATATATCTAGTGTGCGGCTCTGCAGGTGGAGGTAGGTGCAGGGTATTATATATCTAGTGTGCGGCTCTGCAGGTGGAGGTAGGTGCAGGGTATTATATATCTAGTGTGCGGCTCTGCAGGTGGAGGTAGGTGCAGGGTATTATATATCTAGTGTGCGGCTCTGCAGGTGGAGGTAGGTGCAGGGTATTATATATCTAGTGTGCGGCTCTGCAGGTGGAGGTAGGTGCAGGGTATTATATATCTAGTGTGCGGCTCTGCAGGTGGAGGTAGGTGCAGGGTATTATATATCTAGTGTGCGGCTCTGCAGGTGGAGGTAGGTGCAGGGTATTATATATCTAGTGTGCGGCTCTGCAGGTGGAGGTAGGTGCAGGGTATTATATATCTAGTGTGCGGCTCTGCAGGTGGAGGTAGGTGCAGGGTATTATATATCTAGTGTGCGGCTCTGCAGGTGGAGGTAGGTGCAGGGTATTATATATCTAGTGTGCGGCTCTGCAGGTGGAGGTAGGTGCAGGGTATTATATATCTAGTGTGCGGCTCTGCAGGTGGAGGTAGGTGCAGGGTATTATATATCTAGTGTGCGGCTCTGCAGGTGGAGGTAGGTGCAGGGTATTATATATCTAGTGTGCGGCTCTGCAGGTGGAGGTAGGTGCAGGGTATTATATATCTAGTGTGCGCCTCTGCAGGTGGAGGTAGGTGCAGGGTATTATATATCTAGTGTGCGCCTCTGCAGGTGGAGGTAGGTGCAGGGTATTATATATCTAGTGTGCGCCTCTGCAGGTGGAGGTAGGTGCAGGGTATTATATATCTAGTGTGCGGCTCTGCAGGTGGAGGTAGGTGCAGGGTATTATATATCTAGTGTGCGGCTCTGCAGGTGGAGGTAGGTGCAGGGTATTATATATCTAGTGTGCGGCTCTGCAGGTGGAGGTAGGTGCAGGGTATTATATATCTAGTGTGCGGCTCTGCAGGTGGAGGTAGGTGCAGGGTATTATATATCTAGTGTGCGGCTCTGCAGGTGGAGGTAGGTGCAGGGTATTATATATCTAGTGTGCGGCTCTGCAGGTGGAGGTAGGTGCAGGGTATTATATATCTAGTGTGCGGCTCTGCAGGTGGAGGTAGGTGCAGGGTATTATATATCTAGTGTGCGCCTCTGCAGGTGGAGGTAGGTGCAGGGTATTATATATCTAGTGTGCGGCTCTGCAGGTGGAGGTAGGTGCAGGGTATTATATATCTAGAGTGCGGCTCTGCAGGTGGAGGTAGGTGCAGGGTATTATATATCTAGTGTGCGGCTCTGCAGGTGGAGGTAGGTGCAGGGTATTATATATCTAGTGTGCGGCTCTGCAGGTGGAGGTAGGTGCAGGGTATTATATATCTAGTGTGCGGCTCTGCAGGTGGAGGTAGGTGCAGGGTATTATATATCTAGTGTGCGGCTCTGCAGGTGGAGGTAGGTGCAGGGTATTATATATCTAGTGTGCGGCTCTGCAGGTGGAGGTAGGTGCAGGGTATTATATATCTAGTGTGCGGCTCTGCAGGTGGAGGTAGGTGCAGGGTATTATATATTTGGTGTGCGGCTCTGCAGGTGGAGGTAGGTGCAGGGTATTATATATTTGGTGTGCGGCTCTGCAGGTGGAGGTAGGTGCAGGGTATTATATATCTGGTGTGCGGCTCTGCAGGTGGAGGTAGGTGCAGGGTATTATATATCTGGTGTGCGGCTCTGCAGGTGGAGGTAGGTGCAGGGTATTATATATCTAGTGTGCAGCTCTGCAGGTGGAGGTAGGTGCAGGGTATTATATATCTAGTGTGCGGCTCTGCAGGTGGAGGTAGGTGCAGGGTATTATATATCTAGTGTGCGGCTCTGCAGGAGGAGGTAGGTGCAGGGTCTCTATTATTTTCCTGTTGTCGTCTTTTGTTTGTTTTTATGACGACGCTGAAGTCGGTTTCTAGTTTTTTCTGGTTTTTTTGGGGTCTTTTTTACACATCTTTATCTATAAAAATAAAACAATACCTTACACTGCAGTGCGGAGCCCAGATGTGAAAAGCAGCAACAAAAATGATAAAACTGACACAAAAATTGGCATCAAAGTGGCTCCGAAGGGCGTTATTGAAAGGGTTAATGCCTCCGCACTGCATTGTTCTCTATTATTGTTATTTTTTGTGTTTGTTGTTTAACATGTAAAAAAACAGAAAAAAATCCAAATAAGAAACCGACTTCAGCATCGAGTTTTTATTGTCGACTGATATTGGTGGGAAAATAAGAGGTTCAGTATTTTTATTTTCTTCTTACTTCCCTGGTAACTGGGGCTGATATAATGACTCCGCAGTGACCATGTCCTCTGTGTATGGGGGAGGAGGGACCGTCAGCTTTTTCTTTCAAAAATAAGACCTACCTGGAAAATAAGTCCTTGTAGGATCTTTGGGGCTTTTTTTTGAGTATACTTGAAATATAAGCCCTACTCCAAAAGTAATCCTTAGTTGCAGTTCCATAAGGAAGTGAACAAGCAGCTAAAAAAATTAAAGAATTCAGCAGGACTCGTCATCAAAGAAAGCAGGCACCCCAAAAGAAAGCAGACACCCTCAAAAGAAAGCAAACCTCCCCCAAACCAGAGCAGACCCCAAACAATTACAATTAGAAAGTCCTAATGGTGGGTGGGCTCTCACACAGAGATCTGTGTCACTATCAGGTCCCTCACTGTTCCAGCTGCATTGCACACAGAATTGTGTATACAGTGACAGAGAAGGCAGAGGCAGTAATAAACCGTCTGTGCCTTATGTAGAGACGAACGGATTTCCTCTCTGTTGTCACATGTTTACGTGTATCTGTTCTACTATGTAATGACATTGTAGAACATCACTGCAGAGTAGGAGTCAGATGGCCCGGACGTTTAAAGTCTACAAGCTCCGAAACCAGTTAAGAATATCTAAACTTTATTGACATAATTTTTCTAGTTCAGGAGTGAAATATAATGTGGGCACATTTTGTAATTGTGTTAATTTTCACTATTTTGTTGCCTTCATGCAAGAAATGGGTGGTAAATTGTGCGTCAGCAAGTGCACAGATCCGTATGCCATGTGTGGAGCTCTGAGACCCTCATATAAGAATGACCCCGCTACGGTCACACTTGTCTCTGTGGGGCCCCGAGGCTCGGTGTCGGTGCAGCGGTGCATTACCTTCAGGGACTCCACTCGGCTGGATCTCGTCACAGGTAGGAAATCCTCTATTTTGATTGTCGTGACGCCACTCTCAGAATTGCGGTCAATGGAGACCGCCACTGCAGATTAGGGGTGCCTGGGGGCTGATAGTAGGTGCAGTCAGTTGTAATAGCCTCCTGAGAGTGAGGCATGCCCCAGGGTCCCGTGTAGGTGTGTGGAACTACAAGTCGCAGAATAACTCACACGCACAAGCAGGATGTCTTTCAGGGATTTTACTCACTGATGGTGGCAGGGTGAGTAACCCGGGCGTAGCTGGGATGAACCAGGCTGGAACCAGGTGTCCTTCAGGCTGACTTATGAGGGTGGCTACCAACTCGCCTTCCTTAGCCCGTTGTGTTTTGGGGTAACCCCTGCTTGAAGCCCTGCTGGGGTCGCCCAGGGAAGTTGCTGGTGCCTCTCTCCCCTTCTTTTTGGCCCGTTTGCTTGTAGCCTGGACCAGGTCACTCCGGCTGCTTGCCTCCTGTGAGCTATGGGCCCTCACTTTGGCTACGTGGCTGCGGACTCTGTGGTGTTGTCTTGGTGTAAAGTGCCCCCTCATGCAGGTTTGGCAAAGGAAAGGTGAATCTATCCCTGCACTGGGACCTGCTACCCGTTTGGGCCTGGTATCTCCCTGACAGTCTCCTTACTTTCCACTCCGTTGCTCTCTCTTTAGCCGTGTGTGGATTTCGGGCAGCACTACCAGGTGACCGTTCTCCCCCGTCGGTAGTCACTGCGCGTACGTTGTCAGCCTTGTGTAGAGCTACAGGGTCTGCTTCTGCCCTCCCTGAACTTCACCACTCAACTGTCCTCGGCTCACTCTTCCCTCCTCTCCTGTTCTTGCCTACGTCACCTAGCAACCAGGCTCTCTACCACACCCCTCGAGTGGAGATGGAGGCTTCGCCCCCTCCTGGGATCCCCAGGGGTCCTCTCAAAGGTAAATGTGTGAGATCTGATCACTATGCGCCTGTATAGTCACACCTCGGTCAGCCTTCTGGATTACCTGTTTTGTACTGTCCCCAGCATGGGTGCAGTACTCAGTGGTGCCTGACCATGTCAGGGGCGCCACATCTCCATGATCTGATTTCCGTACAAGGGCTCTCGCTGTGCTGTATCACTAGAGTCTTGAGATGAGTAAACTGATTCACAAAACCCCGATGCAGACGCCAAGTCAGTATTCCATGGGGGTTGAACAGCAGCCATGTGAACACTTTCTTTTATTCTTACAATAACCAACAAAAGAAATCGCACAGGCCCCATATGAATTAATGCTGGGCCCCTCTGCTTCTGTTAGAAACAAGAATACCTTGAATCCTAATTCCATTGCCCTGCTCTTAACTGAAAAACTTGGAAATGTTTTGTTTTTGCTTTTATGTATTTTCCTACTTTTATTGTGAGAGCAATTGTTCTTTAATTTTTCCGCCCACATTGCCGTATGAAGGATTGGGATTTTTTTAAACATGACTCATAGTTTTACTATAAAAATGTACTGGAGATTAAGTAAAAAAAAATGTTTAAAAGAACTGAGAGTCCTCATTGGTTGATACCTTTTTAATGGATAACTGAAAAGATGGTAATAATAGCAGCTTTCGAGACTACTCAGGTTTCTTCATCAGTCTCATTATAACACAAAATCTGAAGAGCCACATATTTATACACAACAGGACATAGAATAGTGCAGTAAATAAGACACGTTATGTGAAGCAGAACGAACAATATGGCAAGAGGACAATCAGTTGTGGAAGTAAATATTGCAGCAGTTATTAGATAAGGAGTGTGATAGTTTTATTGTCCTCTGATTGAGGTCTGGTCCAGAGTTGTGATGCCCCCAGATGCTCTGAGGAGCACATTTTTATTAATTGATGTAAAAAGACATAAATCCATGTGACCTCTTCATTCCTGCTCTGAATGTGTCATCAGTCATCATAAGTTTGTGTCCCAGACTCTCCTGTCTCTCTGGGATTTGAAGTTTCATTTCAATACCAGCAATTTCATGTCCATTATGCTGTGGTCTGGGTTTCAAAAAAAACCCAAAACAAACAGACTACAAGAGCCACGAGAATATCAAGAAACCATCTCCACCATTATAAAGCTAAAAAAGAAAACAACCGGGTCCCTCTTGTGATCAGCTACAATCCAAATCTAGAGGTGTTGAGAGGAGCTGCACGGAAACTACAACCATTACTGCAAAAAGATGCCCGATTAAAATCTATCCAGACGCCCCCACTTCTGTGTTTTAGGCAGCCCCCGTATTTAAGAAGCATCATTGTCAGAAGCTCCCTGTCCTCTCCAACAACAGGAACATTTCCCTGCAACCAGAAAAAATGTAAGACCTGTCCATTTATATTAACAACGGACAAGATAAAGATTCCCAGATCACATCAGACTACAAAATCACAGGTACCTTCAGCTGCACCACAACTAATGGAGTGTACTTAATTATATGTACCAAATGTCCAACTGGGGCCTGTATGTAGGGGAGACAGGACAACAGCTCAGACCAAGGATGAACTCTCACCGCCACACAATTAGAGAAAAAAGGATAGATCTACCTGTGGCCAAACATTTCTGTACACAGACCACAGCATCATGGACATGAAGTTGCTGGTATTGAAAGAAAATTTCAAATCCCAGAGACACTGGAGAGTTTGGGTGTACAAATTTATAACGGCCGGTGACACATTCAGAGCAGACTGGTGTCAATCAGAGGTCAATAAGACTTTCCCCCTCCTTATCTATGAACTGCTGCAAGGCTAAGTTCACACACTGCGTTTTTTTGACGCTGCGTTTTTGTGCTTTTTTTGCGGCATCCCGTACAGCAGGTTAAGATTGTCATCTCCTTACTGCGTGGTGACCCTCAGGACTGGGCCTTCTCTTTAGCGTCTGATGATCCGATTCTCAATGATGTGGACTCCTTTTTTCAGGCCTTGGGTTTATTATATGACAAACCCAATATTGTGGACCAAGCAGAAAAGGTCTTGTTGTCCTTAACTCAGGGTTTGGATTCTGCAGAAACGTTTTGTCAGAAATTTCGAAAGTGGGCGGTCCTTACCAAATGGAATGATGATGCGCCTTCGGCTCTTGTTCGGAAGGGTGTTGCTGATTCTGTGAAGGATGTAATGGTAGGATTTCCCGTCCCTTCTGGTCTTGATGCCTCTATGACCTTGGCCATTCAGATTGATAGGCGGTTACATGATCGCAGGAAGATACCTGCTGGTTTTGTGCCTATGGAACAGCCTTTGGAGCCTATGGAGTGTGATAGGGTCCTTTCTAATGCTAGTCGGCAGGGGTTCAGACGGAAGAATAGACTGTTCTTCTATTGTGGAGACGCTTCTTATAACATCTCTGTCTGCCCTAAACGTGAAAGGAGATTGGCTACTTCTGTTACTGTGGGTTCTTTGCAACCAAAGTTTCTTTTGTCTGTCACATTGATTTGCTCATTGTACTCCTTTTCTGCATTTGCCTTTGTGGACTCAGGGGCAGCGCTCAATTTGATGGATTTTGGGTTTGCTAGGGATTGTGGTTTCCCCATGGTTCCTTTGCGAACTCCTATTCCTTTATGGGGCATTGATGCTACCCCTTTGGCAGAACATAAACCCCAATTTTGGACCCAGGTGCCTATGAGAGTTGCACCAGCGCATCAGGAAACTTGTACATTTTTAGTATTGCATAACCTACAGGATACCTTGGTACTGGGATTTCCGTGGTTGCAGACCCATAATCCAGTTCTTGACTGGAGATCCTTGTCGGTAGCTAGTTGGGGTTGTTAATGTTTGCATCAGGACCTTTCCGTTTCGTCCACGTCTGCTGATGCAGTTGATGTTCCGGCCTTCTTGTCTGATTTCCGTAATGTTTTTAATGACCAGGACTCTGATTCTCTGCCCCCACACCGGGACTGTGACTGTGCCATTGAGTTGGTGCCGGGTTGTAAATTTCCCAAGGGGCGGATTTTCAACTTGTCTGTGCCTGAACATGATGCCATGCGGTCATACATCAGGGAATCATTGGAGAAGGGGCACATTCGGCCCTCATCTTCTCCTTTGGGTGCTGGCTTCGTCTTTGTTGCTAAGAAAGATGGGTCGTTGAGGCCTTGTATTGATTACCGTCTTCCTAATAAAATTATGGTCAAATATCAGTACCCTTTGCATTTGATGTCTGATCTTTTCTCTAGAGTGAAGGGTGCCAAATGGTTTACGAAACTGGATCTCAAGGGTGCGTATAATCTCATCCGTATTAAGGAGGGTGATGAATGGAAGACGGCTTTTAATACTCCTGAGTGGCATTTTGAGTACCTAGTGATGCCTTTTGGGCTCACTAATGCACCCTCCGTCTTCCAGGCCTTCATGAATGATATTTTTCGGGACCTTATTGGTAAATTTTTGATTGTGCATTTGGATGACATCTTGATTTTTTCTGATGATTGGGACTCTCATGTTGGGCAAGTACGGGCTGTTTTTCAGATACTTAAGGATCATGCACTGTACGTTAAGGGGTCAAAGTGCCTCTTTGGGGTGCAAAGGATTTCTTTTTTGGGCTTCATCTTGTCTCCTTCCGCTATCGAAAAGGACCCGGTTAAGGTTCAGGCTATTTATGACTGGGTGCAACCGACTTCTCTAAAATCCCTGCAGCGGTTTTTTGGGGTTTGCAAATTTTTACCGTAAATTTATAGCCAATTTTTCTGCCATTGTCAAACCTCTGACAGATTTGACAAAGAAGGGAGCTGATGCTGAGCATTGGACCCCAGAGGCAATTGTGGCCTTCCAGGAGCTTAAAAGGTGATTCACTTCTGCCCCAGTCCTGCAGCAACCTGATGTGTCTCGCCCATTTCAAGTTGAGATCGATGCCTCAGAGATCGGAGCAGGTGCTGTTCTGTCTCAACGAGACGCTACTTCGGGTAAACTTAAGCCCTGTGCCTTTTTCTCTCGGACGTTTGCTCCTTCTGAACAGAATTATGATGTGGGGAACCAGGAATTATTGGCTATGAAGTGGGCATTTGAAGAGTGGAGGCATTGCTTGGATGGAGGGGGCTAGGCATCAAGTTTTGGTGCTTAAGGACCACAAGAATCTCATCTATCTGGAATCGGGAAAGAGGTTGAATCCTCGGCAGGCCAGGTGGGCTTTGTTTTTTACCCGGTTTAATTTTGTGGTCTCTTTTTTGCCGGGCACCAAGAATGTTAAGGCCGATGCCCTTTCCAGGAGTTTCTGCGCTGACTCTTTGGAGGTTGTCGAACAGTCTACTATCCTGAATGATGGTGTAGTTTTCTCGGCTATTTCGCCTGATCTGCGGTTGGCACTGGCGGAATTTCAGGGGGATAAACCTGAGAGATGTCCTACAGGGAAACTGTTTGTCCCGGACCAATGGAGAGACCGAGTTGTCTCTGAGGTTCATTGCTCAGTTTTGGCGGGTCATCCTGGCATTTTTGATACTCGGGATCTTGTGAGACGCTCTTTTTGGTGGCCTTCCCTGTCCCGGGATGTCCGTCGTTTTGTGCAGTCGTGTGGAGTTTGTTCTAGGTCCAAGCCCTGTTGTTCACGTTCTAGTGGGCTATTATTGCCTTTGCCGCTACCTAAGAAACCTTGGACGCACATCTCTATGGATTTTATTTCAGAGCTTCCCGTCTCTCAAAAAATGACTGTGATTTGGGTAATCTGTGACAGATTCTCCAAGATGGTCCACTTAGTTCCCCTATCTAAGTTGCCGTTTTCATCAGAGTTGGTGCCTTTGTTTTTCCAACATGTTGTTCGTTTGCATGGTATTCCCGAAAACATTCTTTCTGACAGAGGGGTGCAGTTTGTATCAACGTTTTGGAGGATTTCTTGCTCCAAATTGGGTGTTCAGCTGTCTTTCTCCTCGGCGTTTCATCCTCAGACCAACGGTCAGACTGAAAGGGCTAACCAGACCCTGGAGACCTATTTACGGTGTTTTGTTTCTGCGGATCAGGATGACTGGGTTTCGTTTTTGCCTTTGGCTGAATTTGCCCTTAACAATAGAGCTAGCTCTACCACATTGGTGTCCCCCTTTTTCTGCAATTTTGGGTATCACCCTAGGTTCCTCTCAGGGCAGCTTGAGGCGTCTGACTGTCCAGGGGTGGATTCAGTGGTCAACAGAATGCAGCAGATTTGGGGGCAGGTAGTGGATAAATTGCTTCAGTCCCAAGAAACTGCCCAAAAGTTTGCCAACCGGCGTCGGACTGTTGGTCCCCGGTTTAAAGTAGGGGACATGGTGGGGTTGTCCTCTAAAAATATTCCTATGAGAGTTCCATCTCCTAAATTTAAGCCCAGATTTATTGGACCTTATAAGATTTCGGAGATTATCAACCCTGTATCTTTCCGTTTGACTCTGCCTGCGTCATTTACGATTCACAATGTTTTCCATAAGTCCTTGTTGAAGAAACATGTGGAGCCAACAGTTCCTGCAGCAGCGCCTCCTGACCCTGTTTTGGTACAAGGGGATCTGGAGTATGAGGTTGAAAAAATTCTGGATTCCCGTCGCAGTAGGCGTCAGCTTCAGTACCTTGTGAAATGGAAGGGTTATGGGCAGGAGGATAACTCTTGGGTTGTGGCTTCTGACATTCATGCGGACAGGTTGGTTCGCGCTTTCCATCATGCTCATCCTGCGCGACCCGGTGGCGTTGGTGAGGGTTCGGTGACCCCTCCTCAAGGGGGGGGGTACTGTTGTGAATGTTAGTTATGTTTTGGCTGCTGGGAGGCTCCCTCTGGTGGCCAGGAATGGTTTGGACTTGGACCAGGTGTGTTGTGCAATGGGCGTTTCCTTTGCTAACTCTCTACTTATTTAAATCCTGGTCTGATAGCTGGCTATGCCGGATGTCAGTTGTTATTTGTATCACCAGCCTGCTTCATTCTGCTCCACACCCCATCTACCCCAGATAAGTGCTTGCTCTTTATTTATTGTTTGGTTCTTTTGCTCTTATCTGGGTTTGTCTTTTGCTGTGGTTGTTTTCAGTCTATTTGCATGCAGGGATTTTCCCCCTCAGTTGCTTGGCTGGGGAAAACCCCTGCAGTTCTGTTTGGAGTATAGCTCATTTGGGTCCATGTAATTGTGGCTTGTTGAATTTGTTATGATTCTTGTTTTCTGTTCATTGGTATGACAAGAGCACCTGGTATAGGACGGAGTTCAGATCGTGCGATCTGAGGGCCTTTTTGTACTATCAGGAATTTGGATTTTTGCAGGGTTTTTCTCTGGCCACCATCCGCCCCTTTCCTGTCTTTTCCTATGTTAGTTAGTGGGGGCCTCACCTTTTGCTAATCCTGTCATCTATCTGTGTATTGTGTTTTTCCTATATCACCGCAGTCTTTGAATGTGGGGGGCTTGCTATTCTTGTCTATTTTCTGAGGCAGAGAGTTATTCATCTTTCCTTCCTTTAGGATAGTTAGTTCTCCGGCTGGGTTCGCGGTGCACAGGATGTTAGTTCACCCCTCGGCTACTTCTAGTGTTGATGGTTAGTAAGGGGATGGCGGCCAGATTAGTTGCCAATGCTCTTGTCACCTTTTACCAATGATTTGTGGTGGTCTTCCATGGTTCTGGATCATAACAGCACCCCCACTGCGAATTGCAGTCCGCAGCCACCCCAGAAAATGGCGCTGTCATAGAAGCGCCATCTTCTGGCGCTGTATCCAACTCTTCCAGCTGCCCTGGTGATGGGTGGCTCGCTGGGTAATAATGGGGTTCGGGCTAGCTGTATATTATCAGCTGGCCCTAAGCCCGAATTTCATGGTGTCACACCAATATTAGACATGGTCACCATGAATTTCTAGTAAAGATAAAAAAACACAACACACAGAAAAATATTTTTATTACAAATAAAACACAACACAATTAGTGTACCCATCTCTATTGAACTAAAGAACCCCCCTCCGCAGTAATCCTGGGTCAAGGGTCCCGCGCCGTCCAATCCGGATCCAATATCATCTGATCGGTTTGCTGGAAGGCAAAGCGATCAGATGATGTGTCAGGTTCCAGGGTGAATCACACGACACAGCAGCTGATTGTATAAATGGCTTTTATACAATCAGCTGATGCATCAGTGCAAAAAAAAACAACTTATGTGCTGATTACCGGCAGCTCCTGGAGCGATCAGACCGGACGTCTGATCCTGTCTGATCGCTGCAGGAGCTGCCGGTAATCAGCTGATGAAGTCTCCTGACAGCCGGCCGGGTGCTAAAAAGCCGTCGTCACTGCGAGACTTACGATCAGCTGATGCGTCAGGTGCCGCATCAGGTGACCGCATCAGGTGATCACCGCCAGGTCCTGCATCCATCGGACGTGCCCGGGAGCCGGCACACAGCCGGCGCGGCGGTACCAGGAGAGGAGCTGGGACCGGACATGGCACCGGGAGTCTGCAGACAGGTGAGTGTGACATTTTTTTTTTTTTTCTACTGTTCACTTTTGATTTCGCAGCTGCTTCCACTTTTCGGCCATGGCGCCGCACGGGAGCGGACATGACACAGGACGGGAGGTGGACGCAGCAGTGACGGTACCGGGAGGATTCACTCTTCTGTGTATACTGACAGAAGGAATCCTCTTCCTGTACATGTCACTGTACTACCCACCCCTTGCGTTTATAGCTGCGTTTTTAGTCATAGAAATGCACTAAAACACAGCTATATTTGCAATTTGCGGTTTTCATTGCGTTTCTGAACATCTCATTGAACTCAATGGTTAGAAAACGCAGTGAAAAATGCAAAAATAATTGACATGCTGCGTTTTTGTGGGCACCACAAAAATGCAGCTAAAAAACCGCTGTGTGCAGACAGCAAAAATGAAAACTCATAGACTTTGCTGGGGAAGCAAAGTCATGCAGTTTTCAGAGCAAAATCACACCCGAAAAACGCGCAAAAACGCCGCGACAAACGCACTGTGTGAACTTACCCCAATAGTTACTTCCACAACTGATTGTCCCCTTGCCATACTGATAGTTCTGCTTCACATAACTTGTCTTATTTACTGCTCCATTCTATGTCCTGTTGTGTATAAATATGTGACTCTTCAGATTTTATGTTATACTGAGCCTGATGAAGAGACCTGAGTAGTCTTGAAAGCTGCTATTATTACCATCTTTTCAGTTAGCCATTAAAAGGCATCAACCACTGAGGACTCTCAGTTATTTTAAACTTTATCTCTACTGGCTAACACGGTACAAAGATAGATTTTACCTGGAAATTAAGTAAAAATTTAAAATAGAGAAGAAAAAAAAAAAGTAATTCTACCATTGTTCTTTTAGTGTTGTTTTTACTACATTCATTGTGGGCTGAAAGTGACCGGTCAGCATGATTCTCCAGGTCAGTGTGATTACAGCAATATCAGACTTGCATATTTATTATTATTAAGCGGTGACTAGAGATGAGCGGAAATTCGGCTTCTGCTGATCCAGCTGAACTTTTTAAAGACTGGTTTTGGACCCGAACGTGACCTGAACTTCATTCGGAGTCATTAATTGGGCAGTTCCCATCTCCACCCACATGCAGCCATACAGATATCATTTCCAGGGTCGGGCAAGATTTTTCCATTTTTTTTATTTGTGCACACTTCATCCGATCACACTGTTGTTATCCCCGGTGTGAGCCAATCAAACACTTCAGGCGGCTCACACCGGGCTGAGCACCGAGCGTACCCGAGCACAGTGATACTCGCGAGAGTGGTTTGCATACGTAAAGCCCCTGAACTCCAAATATGACTTTTGTTTTCTGGGGTTCTGAGTTCGTACCGAAAACTGAACTTCAGGTTCGCTAATCTCTAGTGGTGAATAAAAATCACTTTTGTAAACTTGAAACTTGTTTTTTGCTTGATGAGCTGACATTTTCATTGATGCCATTCTAGGTGCAATATGGGTAACTGATCACCTTTCATTGTATTTATATTGCTATAAAAATAATGTGCTACTTTTATCAGTCGGTTTCACTACTTACATAGCATATTTCAGGTTGAAATTTTTTTCCTACCCAAATGATAACTTACCTCCCTTATTATCTGCAGTATTTTACAGATCGGCTCATCTCCTTCCCATTCATGTCCTTATAATATCGGATTCTCTCAGTGGAGATCTTCTATAGAAGAGAATTCTCCTGATTGCCCCGTGAAGGATGGATATGGACAGGGACAAGATGGCGGAGAGGATATTACACCTCACCCTAGAGATCCTCTTCCGGCTTACTGGAGAGGTGAGAGATTCTGATGACGTCACATTACATCATTCTTATCTATGGGAATAACAGATGGACAGAACTGGAGAGGTGAGGACTCTGGAAATGTCTGGAGTGAGATTTATTACTGTGTCTCTCCATAACCAGGATTACACAGTAGTGAAGAAGACCTCTAGTGAGCGCTGTCAGGCCCCTGTGTCTGAGGGATGGGGAAGACCCCTGAGCCCAATCACGGGGCCTCCACCTCACCCCCCGATACATGAGGACATCAATGACCAGAAGATCCTAGAACTCACCTACAAGATGATTGAGCTGCTGACTGGAGAGGTGACACTGCTGGGAATGCTGGGACATTATACAGTAACGCTATGAAGGGATCGGGGGTGACGGTATCATTGTATGTGTCAGGTTCCTATAAGGTGTCAGGACGTCACCGTCTATTTCTCCATGGAGGAGTGGGAGTATTTAGAAGGACACAAAGATCTGTACAAGGACGTCATGATGGAGGTTCCCCAGCCCCCGACATCACCAGGTAATAGACAGGACTAAACACACACAGCATATAACCTGTATGTAAGGAATTAATTCAGTCCCTGTATGTGTCTCCTCCAGCTCTATCCAGTAAGAGGACAACACCAGAGAGATGTCCCCGTCCTCTTCTCCCACAGGACTGTAAACAAGAAGACCCCGATGTTCCTCAGGATGTGTTTCCTCCAGCTCTATCCAGTAAGAGATATCTACTCATGTACTTTCTGCACTAATTGTGTGTTTACATTTTTAAACTTTCTGCTCTGGTTTTTCAGCTGTATTTTCTTTGCTTCTGCTTCTTCTGCTGTTTGCTTCTAGTGCCTTCTCTATGTCGTTATGAAGGCAACTCAAAGACCTGCAGAGGGTTCATGAATACCCTGTTTCCCTGACAAGACAACCTACACCAAAAATAAGCCCTAGCATGATTTCATGGGATTTTTCGAGAATGGTTGAAATATAAGCCCTACTCCAACTATAAGAACTATTTACAGTCAGGGCCAGCGTTGGAAGGAGTCATTCTGCACAATTTCTCAGGAAACACCACAACCAAGAAAAAAGGGAGTCTCTGATGCAATAGTATATTTTTTTGCAAAAAATTAGCAATATTCACTTTATTATAATTAAAGAAACATAGTACAAAAATTGATCTCATAAAAAGCACATACAAGGTCACAGGCAATAACTCATAGTCCAGGATAAACAGGTTCACACAGAGATATGCTCAAATTATTTTTATATATATTTTTTGGGATAACCTACACAAATTCTGGTCTCATTATTTTTAGCACTTATTGACTGGATCCATTCTTCCAGTCATATTGTGTCAAAATTAATTAAGATCTGCTCTATATATTGAAAGATGACTGTTATATTTACTTTTCCTCAAGAGGATATGTAGGGGTTAATCCTCCATTTTATTTAGCCTCTTCCAAATAGAGCAGAGGAACATCAAAGGGTGGGTGCGCACTGGTGTGTGCCATTGAACCTGACTGCCATTGAAATCTTCACTAGATTGAATCTCTGGATCAAGAAAAATACCGCAGCTAAATAGCTGTCAGTCAGGTACATATACCAAGTAAGAAGTTATGCATCCATGCAAAATTTTTTTCCTTTTCCTCACTCAGGCACACACAAATGCATTTTTCTCATGATAAGGTAAATTGTATATAACCTGTTAAATTTAATATACAAACACCACCCCTGTTAGTGAGAGCCCATAAAATCCATGAAAGTTAATCATTTTAAATTACCCATTTTTACTTGAGCAGCTTCTGAGTGTGACCTCTTATGCCTCCAATGCGCATTTCACCAAAGCTTCATCAGGGAATGGACAATTTCTCAGGAACCCCAGTCTTTTAGGGTCCCCATGTGTTGTAGTCTAGGGTTGATAGACAGGCTGGCATGCAGGACTGGCCTTAGGGGAAAGGGAAAGAAAACTGAGCAGTTTCATAGGGCCCCCATTCTCCTAGGGCCCCAGTGTTTATATACCAATTATAGGACTGCTTAAGGACCTTTTTGACATCACATCATGTGAACAAAGGTTTCTTAATTACAGGAGTCTAAAGCTGAAGAGGAGACAGGCTAGTGTGTGTGTTCACGCCAATTTTAACCAGCTTTACTAAAATGGGCAGAGCTTGGCAGAAGAAGGGCGTTCCCTATGCCAGAAATCTCACTTCAGTCGCTGACGTCATTTATCAGTGTCCATCGCCGGTCTTGATGATCTGGAGCCCTAATGTTTATCTTCCCAGATGCATGAATTTCCTACCTGCTTTGGTTACAAAGCCTAATGATAGGCCATCAACGTTACAGTCCCAGACAACCCCTTTAAATATCTGGCATCGGTCTCTAAAAGAGGCGGCTCTTAGCCTTTTAAACTTGATTGTCAATTTTTGACAGCGTCATCAACATGGAACTTACGCATACCAACTCCTGTTGGCGCATTGTGATGCGATTGTGGGACGCTGAAGGGTTTGTGTTTTTGTAACAAAAAAAAGAAAAAAAAAAAACAGGTAAGTATACAAATCTCCTTGAACCAGTCACCAGTGTCTGTACACAGAAAGGATGTGCTACAAAGACAGAGAAGGGGGATGGCTTAGCTATTGCAGTTAATGGCCGGTTTGCTTTGATTACATGCTCATACAGTAATTGCAGATGATCAGTCACACAGCAGTGACAACTGGGGAATTGAGCAGATACAGGTGAATTGTCACATAGGAGCTAATAGTTTTTTTTTTTATTACATGTGGCTTTAACTATTATATTTTCATCTTAAAAATAAAACCTCTTTGAAATTGTCTATGTTGTGGATCAATGTAAGAAGGAGACTTTTCCAGGTTTTGCCAACTGTCATGGTGGTGTCAAGATCTGTGGAAACTACACTCTGCTAACTTCTGTGATGTCAATGAGCAGCGCAGGAAGACGCAGGCATCGAACCACAGACTTAGAAGGCTAACAAGAGTTAATCTCTGCTGGGCTCCTTGTTAATGTCTTTGATCACATGCTGTAGGGGAGCCAGTGTCATTCGCTCCTCTTCTATATATGCTGGCTGGACTATTCCATTAATGCCAGCTGTAGTTTACCTATACAGGTCTGGTGAGTTGTTGTGATACAGACCAACTAGTGGTTGTTGTGCATTATTGCTGTGAGCAATTGTGGTGTTAACCCTTGTTGTCTTTTTGTTGCTGCCTTCCTGCTCTTGCTTTTCTCCTTAGTCTCTCATTGTTTATTTCTGTGAGTTTGCAGTGTATCTAGATTTTGGTTTTCCCGTCTGTCTTAATCTGTTTCCATCATTCTCTTGGCCTTTTTTCCCTGGGGATAATAGTTTAGATCTGGTCAGGAGAATAGTAAGACACAAGACTCTGGCATCTGCACCTTCAGGAGTCCCCTGTCCCTTGTTATCCTGCAGTCACATTGTGACAATCACTCAGATTATTTACTGTTTGACGTTTCAGAGAACTGGTGCTACTGGAGAGATATCTTGGAGACAGGAATGGGAAGTCAGAATTAATGAAGATGTAACTCATAGATCTCAAAATTGAAAAACAGATTCAGAATATTTTTTTCCCTAATTTAATTTCTTATGGTATGGTTAAAAAAAATAACTGCACTTTCAAAATAATATCATTACAATTAATAACTTTGTGTTTAATTTTTATCAGATGACTGTATCGGGAGTTCAGATGGACCTCTAATATCTTCAGAATTTAAAACAGATGATGAAAGTATTACACATGATACATATGAAGAGCATGCTGTTGTCCCAGATATACCTCCAGTCCTTCCTCTGAAAGCTCTATCATCTGATCTTTTCAAACCAGTCCAAAATTCAAATCATCAAAAAACTCACTCTGGGGAGAAGCCATTTTCATGCTCAGAATGCAGTAAATATTTTATTCAGAAATCAGATCTTGTTACACATTACAGAATTCACAGAGTGGAGAAGCCATATTCAAGCTCAGAAAGTGAAATATGTTTTACTCAGAGAATAACCCTTGCTAACCATCAAAAAATTAACTCTAGGAAGAATTCATTTTCATGCTCAGAGTGTGAAAAATGTTTTATTAAGAAATCAGACCTTGTTAGACATCAGAAAATTCACACAGGGGAGAAGCCATTTTCATGTTCAGAGTGTGGGAAATGTTTTAACTGGAAATCAGATCTTGTTTGGCATCAAAGAATTCACCCAGGGGAGAAACCATTTCCATGTTCAGATTGTGGAAAATGTTTTATTCAGAAATCAAACCTTGTTGCACATCAGAAAATTCACACAGGGAAGAAGCCATTTTCATGTTCAGAATGTGAGAAATGTTTTATTCGGAAATCAGAATTTGTTGTGCATCAAAGATCTCACACAGGGGAGAAGCCATTTTCATGTTCAGTGTGTGGGAAATGTTTTATTAAGAAATCACATCTTGTTACACATCAGAAAAATCACACAGGGGAGAAGCCATTTTCATGTTCAGAGTGTGGGAAATGTTTTAATTTGAAATCAAAACTTCTTGGGCATCAAAGATCTCACACAGTGAAGAAGCCATTTTCATGTTCAGAGTGTGGGAAATGTTTTAATTGGAAATCACAACTTCTTGGGCATCAAAGATCTCACACAGGGGAGAAGCCATTTTCATGTTCAGAGTGTGGGAAATGTTTTATTCGGAAATCAGAACTTGTTGAGCATCAAAGTTCTCACATAGGGGAGAAGCCATTTTCATGTTCAGAGTGTGGGAAATGTTTTAACTGGAAATCACAACTTCTTGGGCATCAAAGATCTCACACAGGGGAGAAGCCATTTTCATGTTCAGAATGTGGGAAATGTTTTATTCAGAAATCAGATCTTGTTAGGCATCAAAGATCTCACACAGGGGAGAAGCCGTTTTTATGCCCAGATTGTGGTAAATGTTTTACTAGGAAATCAGGTCTTGTTTACCATCATAAAAATCACACAAAATAAACCATTTTTATTTTCTGAATGTGGAAAATGTAATTCTCAGAAATCAGATCTTGTTAAACATCTGAAGAAGCCGCACAGGGAAGGAACCTTTTTCATGTTGTGAATAATTGAAATGTTCAACTTGGTAAATCAAGTCTTGCCGACCATCAGAAAACCAACAGAGCGGAGCAGCCATTCTCGCTTTCAGAATTTGGCACATGTTTTTTATCATTAAAGGCAACCTGTCACCAGTTTTGGGGCCTATACGCTGCGGCCACCATCACTGGGCTCTTACATACAGCATTCTAACATGCTGTATGTTAGAGCACAGGCAGCGCTGTAGAACATAAAAAACACTTTATAATACTCACCTGCAAGGTTGCTCTGGTGCACAATAGTCAGATGGGTGGCGCCGTTCTCCGGGATCGGCGCCTCCTCTTTCGGCCATCTTTGTTCTCCTCCTTCTGAAGCTGGCATGCATGACGCGTCTATGTCATACACACTCGCCGGCCCCGCGCATGCGCACTAACATACTTTGATCTGCCATGAGCAGGGCAGATCAAAGTGCGCCTGCGCAGGACCTCCATGCCGGCGAGTGTGTATGACGTAGGACGCGTCCTGTACCGCGGCTTCAGAAGAAGGAATTGCAAGATGGCCAAAAGAGGAGGCACCGGACAATGGCGCCACCCATCTGACTTGTGAACCGGAGCGACCTTCTAGGTGAGTATTATAAAGTGTTTTTTATTTTCTAGAGCGCGGCCTGCGTTCTTATATACAGCATTCTAACATGTTGTATATAAGAGTCCAGTGATGGTGGCCACAGCTTATAGGCCCCAAAACTGGTGACAGGTTCCCTTTAATCATGTCCTGTTGTCAGATGAGTCACATGGGAGAAGCCATCATGATATACCGTGAGTCAAAGGGTTTTTTTGCAAAAATTGGCTACAATTGCTCAAGTAAGAATCGGTGAGGGGAAAAAAATATTTTCTCTCTTTTTAAACATATTGTATTTTTTGGACCATAAAGCCCACTTTACACGTTGCAATTAGTTGTACAATCGCATTTGCGATGTGACACGCCCAGGTTGCATACGGGATCTATGAGATTTCACGTTGGTCGTTCATTTGCTGTCACACGAGCGTTAGTAGTCTATGTTAAATTGGTCAATTGTGTGTGCGATCCTTTAGATCATGTGTTCTGTGACGTATGCATTGGGCACCTTTTTTTTTTTTTTTTTATTTATTGACTTGCCAAGCGTGTGTAATGCGTGTGTAATGTGGGATGCGTTTTTACTATGTCATCTGCCATTCAGCTCTGCTACATGGCCGCTAACAGCAGACACAGACAGCCATGTAGCAGAGCTGAATGGCAGATGACAGCAGACACAGACAGAGCCGCACTGTCAGAATGAACTCGGGTGAACTTCACCCGACTTCATTGTGATGCTGCGGCTCTGTCTGTGTCGCGTCCTGATTAGCGGTCACCAGTGAAGACTCACCGGTGACCGCTAATCTCCTGAGTAACTGAAGTTACCAGCCCTCTCTCATATACTCACCAATCCCCGATCCCCGGCGCTGCACGGCATTCACACTGCTCCGGCGGCTTTTACTGTTTTGAAAAAGCCGGCCGCCCATTAAACAATCTCCTATTCCCTGCTTTCCCCGCCCACCAGCGCCTATGATTGGTTACAGTGAGACACGCCCCCACTCTGAGTGACAGGTGTCACACTGCACCCAATCACAGCAGCCGGTGGGCGTGTCTATACTGTGTAGTGAAATAAATAATTAAATAATGAAAAAAAACGGCGTGCGGTTCCCCCCATTTTTAAAACCAGCCAGATAAAGCCATACGGCTGAAGGCTGGTATTCTCAGGATGGGGAGCTCCACGTTATGGGGAGCCCCCCACCCTAACAATATCAGCCAACAGCCGCCCAGAATTGCCGCATACATTAGATGCGACAGTTCTGGGACTGTACCCGGCTCTTCCCGATTTACCCTGGTGCGTTGGCAAATCGGGGTAATAAGGAGTTATTGGCAGCCCATAGCTGCCAATAAGTCCTAGATTAATCATGTCAGGCGTCTATGAGACACCTTCCATGATTAATCTGTAAGTTACAGTAAATAAACACACACCCGAAAAAATCCTTTATTAGAAATAAAAACACACACATATACCCTGGTTCACCACTTTAATCAGCCCCAAAAAGCCCTCCTTGTCCGGCGTAATCCAGGATGATGCAGCGTCGCTTCCACCGCAGCTGAATGGAGGTGACCGGAGCCGCAGCAGACACAGCCGCTCCGGTCACCTCCATGCAGCAAATGAACACAGCCGCGCGATCAGCTGCTGTCACTGAGGTTACCCGCGGCCACCGCTGCATCCACCGGTGGCCGCGGGTAACCTCAGTGACAGCAGCTGATCGCGCGGCTGTGTTCATTTGCTGCATGGAGGTGACCGGAGCGGCTGTGTCTGCTGCGGCTCCGGTCACCTCCATGCAGCTGCGGTGGAAGCGACGCTGCATCATCCTGGATTACGCCGGACAAGGAGGGCTTTTTGGGGCTGATTAAAGTGGTGAACCAGGGTATATGTGTGTGTTTTTATTTCTAATAAAGGATTTTTTCGGGTGTGTGTTTATTTACTGTAACTTACAGATTAATCATGGAAGGTGTCTCATAGACGCCTGACATGATTAATCTAGGACTTATTGGCAGCTATGGGCTGCCAATAACTCCTTATTACCCCGATTTGCCAACGCACCAGGGTAAATCGGGAAGAGCCGGGTACAGTCCCAGAACTGTCGCATCTAATGTATGCGGCAATTCTGGGCGGCTGTTGGCTGATATTGTTAGGGTGGGGGGCTCCCCATAACGTGGAGCTCCCCATCCTGAGAATACCAGCCTTCAGCCGTATGGCTTTATCTGGCTGGTTTTAAAAATGGGGGGAACCGCACGCCGTTTTTTTTAATTATTTAATTATTTATTTCACTACACAGTATAGACACGCCCACCGGCTGCTGTGATTGGGTGCAGTGTGACACCTGTCACTCAGAGTGGGGGCGTGTCTCACTGTAACCAATCATAGGCGCTGGTGGGCGGGGAAAGCAGGGAATAGGAGATTGTTTAATGGGCGGCCGGCTTTTTCAAAACGGTAAAAGCCGCCGGAGCAGTGTGAATGCCGTGCAGCGCCAGGGATCGGGGATCGGTGAGTATATGAGAGAGGGGGATAGACTGACATGGACAGAGAGTGAGGGACAGAGATAGTGACCGACTGACAGAGATTAGTGCATGACAGACATTGTGAGGCGCTTCAGAACGCAGCTTTTCAGCTGCGCTCTGAAGCAGACCTTTTTTACGCTGCGGTGCAGAGCGCACACCTGCGCACATAGCATCAGACAACAAAATCGTATGAGGGATGTCACACGTTACAATTGACTAGGTTCTTGCAACAAAACGCTCAATTCTAGAGAATGATACGATGTGTTTGCGATCAACGGTTTTGCGTTCAATCCTGATCGCAAGTAGATGTCACACGCAGATACCTCACAAACGATGCCGGATGTGCGTCACTTACAACTTGACCCCAACGACGGATTGTGAGATATATTGAAGCGTGTGTAGCGGGCTTAAGACACACCTAGGTTTTGAAAAAGGAAAATCGGGAAAAAGATTGAAGCAAAAATGTGGTCAAGACGCATTGTTACAGGGTTATACTCCCCAATCTCTAGTGCAATGTGTTTGATAACTTTCCCTTTAAATAGTGCTTATCGCAAATCTGTGGCTGCCTTTTTTATTTACTAAACCAGTGGAGAGTCACAGATTAGTGAATTCTCTAACTATAATCCAAAACTTTTGGAAGTGTCCCTAATGTCCCCCTAAAGGAACTCCCAGATTGTGAGATCCCACAACCCTCAGTGA
This sequence comes from Anomaloglossus baeobatrachus, assembly GCF_048569485.1. NCBI lineage: Eukaryota > Metazoa > Chordata > Amphibia > Anura > Aromobatidae > Anomaloglossus > Anomaloglossus baeobatrachus. The sequence goes on along the minus strand of NW_027441940.1, from coordinate 406,612 downwards.
TCACTCTCACAGTGAAAGAGTGAGCTCTATGACTCCAGCTCTGCAGCATCCTTCTTAAGCAGTTCAATAAAACCTTAAAAAAGTATGTGACCGCGCTGGATTAGTTGAGAGAGCCGTGTCTGGTGCTTAGAGCAGCTGCAGAGATTTGTGGGATAACTCTCTGCATACTGAGATCCCACAAATTGGAAATTCGGGCTCCACTTTGCTAGTAAATTGGGTATTTCGAGAGCCTTTAGGAATATTTGTGAAATGTTTTGATACTGGATTATATTTAGATAATTCACTAATCTCAGGTTGCCCACTGCTTTATTTACTAAAAAGCGCAGCCCCAGATTGGAGATAGGAACTCATAAGTACATCCAGGGCCGGATTAAGGTTGGTGGGGGCCCCTGGGCAGAAAATCTGGTGGGGGCCCCCATATCATTAACATTTTTAGCCATAACAGTAGAGCGCGAACTGCAGCACTTAGATGTACAATCTAATCTTATCCTGTTCCGCCACATTCAGATTTACAGTACTACAATAGAGATACAGTCCAGGATAACTGAAAGCAGTCCAATTCTAGACAGAAAGAGTTACTCACATTTTTTTTTATTGAACCCAATGTTAAGACAGCCAAGGAATAGTAAAAATGCAAAAAGGGAAAGTTTTCACCGGCAGCAATCGTTGCTAACTACTGTATAACAATATGCTCTCTATTGTATTATCTCCGGAGTAGTGGCTTGCTCTCCTATAGTAAGAGAAGAAAAAGAAGCATTCTTTGAATACAGGTCTGTTGTCTTAATGTGCCTGTGAGCATCCCCAAGTACAAGGGGGAGGTGTTAGCGATCGAAAACATGCTTTATATAAAAGTGTGTACAGATAAAAGCAGAGATAAATGTGCACATTACAAGCTTTACTGTATTTTCCCCCCACAATGATGTATGATGTTGTCTGGCTCTCTTGCTTTCCACATAATATAACAATTTAAAAGCATCTTTTCCCATAACTCTGAATTGTACTTTTTCTGTAATAACTCTTAGAAAGTCGTGAATAAATTGACAACTAAGTTTTACCACTGCCCCTGTCAAATCTCTGTATCCAACACGTCTGCATCAGATTGCAGAGCTCCAGGGCAAAATTAACACAAAGAATAAGTAAAATGTCAACATTAGTACCAGCATTAAATGCAAACATTTTTATATGTGCCTTAAAAATTCCACTTACCCATCATATAATGAAATAGAGTATGTTGAGAAGGATCGTATGAACTCTATCCATCAAACATCCAATGATTCTTGTAGTAACATCAAAACACAACTTGTATGCTATAAGGAAATGAAAGTTATAAAAAGATAAAATAATCATCATTAGAATGGTATGGATATGTGAGCAGACTAGAACTTTGAAGCTTTGCTTACCTAACAGTTATTCTCCATGTATAATTTAAGATGTATAAATCCAGGTAATCCAAGATGTATGATAACAGATTTGATGCCACGAACAAAACACCCATAATGTATTAAACTTAAACGGAACTGAAAAAAAAGAAGGGGTTAAACGCATGTTTTTACTTATGTTAAAGTGATTAAAGGGGTTGTGCTGTCTCCCCTGCTTCTGAGTGCTCTACAGCAGTCTAGAAGCAGGGGGCTGGCTCATAGCTCGGCCAGCCCCCTGCCACAGTATTGCATGAGGAGACTAACAGCAGTGCTCAGTTTTCTCAGACAAGTATATGGAGAGCCGCGCGCATGCGCGGCAGGCTGCTCAAGAACTTTAACGGTTGACCTAGCCGCCTGTCAAAGATTGTGGCCACTGCTGGGGGGATTCCTATTGGCGGGCATTTTTCATGTTTGGAGCACATAAGGTTTTACCATGATCAAAAAAACAGATTCTTTAAGGTACCTTTACACTGGGAAATTATTGTTAAGAAAATTGCTAGAGAGCATCCCTGAAAACACCTGTTAGCAATTATTTGCCTTATGTAAAGGTGGCTCAGATTACGGATTGCTCCTCCCCATGGCGTGCAGGGGGATTGTTACATGTAAAGGTCACTCTCTTCCAAACAATTAGGCTGTGTGCGCTCTGCACCGCACCGAAAATGTGCGCTTCAGAGCGCAGCTGAAAAGCTGCGTTCTGAAGCGCATGGTGCCGGCAGATTCGTGCGCTCTGCATGCTGCCTCTCCCTATAGACAGCATGCAGAACGCACGAAAGAAGTGACATGTCTGTGCCACGTGCGCACGGCCCCTGCACAATCTCCATAGATTGTGCAGGGGACGCAGGACGCATGCAGTTACGCTGCGCTGCAGATCGCAGCGTAACTGCATGTAATACGCACACGTGTGCACATACCCTTATGAGCTAAATTTCTCTGTGCAAAGCCACCATTATTGCAAGAACAGTGAGACTATTAAGTCTCTGACACAGGCAATGGAAAAGGTTGATGTATTAAACAAGTTACAGAAGGTCATGGGTGGGTGTCTTTCAACATAAAATTAGTGTTTGTTACAGGTGTTTTTCTGTATTGAAAAACTGAGTAATATAACAGACCAGGTCTCAACAGCAACCAGTTGCACATTTGCATTACACATACCATATCTGAGCTTTTAAGGATGTACATAACATATTTGATCACAATGTGAGCATAGTTTTACAAACCTTTTGGAACATTTAGGAAGGCCAAAGTACTGGAAACTTAGATGTGAACTTTTCTTGATTTTTTCATAGCAAATTCTTCAATCAAATCTGAAAAGTCTAGCTCTCCAAGAATGTCATGTTCAATGCTTAACAAGCAAAGGTGGGATAGACGTTCCTGGCCCATTGTACTGCGAAGTCTGTTTTTAATTAGCTTCATTTTGGAGAATGATCTCTCTCCACTGCAATTGGTTACCATCAAGACCAAATACATTCTCAAAAGAATTTCAATATTTGGGAATGTACTCTTGAAAGGGTCCTTTAGCACCATCTTATACATGCAGAGCTCTGTAGGGAAATCTTCATGTTCAGCTTGGGTCGAATTTTTGACAAGATATGCAAACTGTTGTAATTCATTTTCAAGTGAAGCTGCATCTAGATCTTCAACATATATATTCGCTAAGTTCCGGGCTGCAGAAGAGATTTGTTGTCGTGTGGCTACTGCAAGATTGCCAAGAATGCCAAACCTTTCAGCAATTACACTTCATAGGAAGATATTCTATCCGAAAGAGATGTAGAAATACGATCTATAACAGGTAAAAAGCTTTCAACCTTAAACTTCTCACTAGGAGAAAACTGGCTTCCAGGTTCCTTTGCATAGTCCAGGGGATTTAATCGGACATTTCTCTTATGACGTCTTGAGTGCTCCTCACAGTACTCTTCTGTGTCACTCAAATGTTTTGCTTCTTGCTCATATTGTAAAAAATGGTCTCTTTTCGACTCCACAAAATTCTTCAAAGACTTCAGCATATCCACTGCGGACTGAAGTAATAATTTTGGATGTTGTAGGGCCTTATTCGTGGCATCAAATCTGTTTAAAATGTCCTTCCAAAAAACAGATAATAATGATATTTCCAGTGATGACATCTGTCTTGAAAGACCATTCGCTTCATTTTTTACAATATCTTTTTCATCCTGGTCAGATCCAATTTTTACAAGAGCTTCTTTAATTTTTGCATAGCCTTGAACTAAAGCTTTTATGGCATCTGCCCGGCATGCCCATCGAGTGTCACTTAGATTTTTAGGAACAAGATACTTTGATCCAGATTGACTTAGATAATTAGCCAAAATTTTATAGCGATGAGTGGATGCAGTGAAGAAAACATAAATTTGTTGTACAAATTGGAAGAAATTTACAGCCTTAGGACATGCATTAGCAGCTGCTTTACCAACCAAGTTTAAGGAGTGCCCACAGCATGGTATCAGCTCTACAAATTTGTTCTTCTCTTTAACATATGTCTGCATTCCTTTATATTTCCCACACATGTTTGCGGCATTGTCATAAGCTTGTCCCCGACAGTCACGTATTTCAATTGTATGTTGCTGTAAAAACTGCAGCAAAGCATTAGCTATAGTATATCCTGTATGACCACAATTTGGAAGAAATGTTAGGAATCTTTCCTTTGGGGAAGATCCTTCAAGATATCTTATAATAATTGTTAGCTGGTCTATGTGTGCTTCATCTGGGATAGAATCAACTGACACCGAGTAATATTTTGATAATTTTATTCTAGCAATGATTTCTTGCTGAGTACGCTGTCCCATTAGTTGAATTAGCTCTTCAACAATTGTTGAAGACAGATAATTTGTTTTCCCTCTTCCTGTTCCGCCATGTTCTTTAATGTGAGAGGCAAGAAACGGATCAAACTTTGCAATGAGCTCTATTATACCTAAAAAGTTACCATTTCTTGTTGAATTCAGAAGCTCATTTTCACCTCTAAAAGCAAGTCCTCGTTCAGCGAGGAATTTTATAGTACTTACTACACGCATAAGGACATGCTTCCAGTATCCATGTATTTCATCTGACATTTGAAGCAAATGAGCACTAATGGATCCTTTCCTTTCTCCCCGGTTTGCCAGTGTTGTGACCGCGGTAAGATGGGACTTTGATATCTCATGTTCAGCAATACGTGCATGCACATGCTTCCAATCTCCAAAACCTTCCCCAGAGAGGTTCTCTTTTTGTGGTGTAATAAGTTTGCAGACATAACAATAGACTTTGCCTGTGCTTGGTGAGAAGCAGAGCCAAGATCGATTGACTGATTCACCATTCTTATTTCTTCGACTGAAAATATTTTTACTACATTTTCTCTCAAATATTTCTTTTCCTATTTTACACACTTGCGAGACTGACTTTTCTAATAGCGTTGATGTGCAGTTCTGAAGCTTTTTTGATCCTTCAGTGGCCCAAAAATCTATAAATTCGGAGCTAAAATTTGAGGCCAAAGACCGATGTCATTACATACTCCAGCATTTATAGAATCACAGGCACAATCTACTGCTTCAGATGATAGATGAGCTTCTTCATCACCATAAGCAGGACTTGAATAACCTACAATACTTGAATGGTAGATTTGCTGTCCTCTAACAGCCGTGTCCACTAGGTCTTCTTGCCTTTTATCATCTGCTTGGTCATCTGCTTCACCTATATCCATTACATCATGTTCTTCCCTTTCATCTGCTGTAAGATGGTAGTCATCTTCCGCTACATTAGCTGTGAAGTCCTCTTCTCCAGATTTTCTTGGATGAACATTACCAACACGTTCATCATATTTTTCTTTGTCTTCTTTACTAGCAGCTTGGGTTAAATCATTTTCCTCATCAGCTAGGTAACAAATATTGGGAACCTCTGCTGCAAGACAAAATAAATGTTTTTTGGTTTGTTTGTTTTTTAAATTAAAAAATAAATGTTCATAGGTATGCATTTGCCTTCACCTACCTCTACTGGATTGTCCCTGTAGTTCACGCGAATCATCTGGCAAAATTTGGCAAAAATAGTTGCTCAGCTTCTGAGTATTTTCAAGAAAACCATCTCCTCTTCTCTTCTTTTCTTTAGCTTTGTTCCTCTTCTGAGCACCACTACTATATGATCTTGGTGTTTTATGCCTATCAATTCTTCGCTCAGCAATGCTGTACCTTTCCAGAAAAAAAAAAATCACATACAAACCATATATCTCACGAGTGGATTCCAGTTGTGTCTGAGCATACACTCATATGTGCTCCCAGTGAATCCCTGGTGAACTGCACAATCAAAATCCATGTCTATTTTAATTTCTGCCTTCTTCAAAGGCTTTGTGAATTGCCGAGTATAGCGGGGTGGCCTGTTTTTGCCTTTCTCCAGTAGCCACTACAGTAGCCACTACTAGAGGCAGACAAAAATAGGCCATCCCGCTATACTCTGCCACTGCAGATTTCAAGGAACCTCTTCATACTTTAAGATTGCTCCCCTGAGGAAGCCACGCTTTAGTGGTGGAAACGTGTTGGGAGACTACATACTATTTGGGGTACCTTATTTTTCGGGCTATAAGACGCACCGGACCATAAGACGCACCCTGGTTTTAGTGAAGAAAGATAACATTTTAAGCAAAAAATCTGGTCATGACACACTGTTATGGGGCGAGGATCTATTGACACCGTTATGGGGGTAATGTTCCATAATTCACTACTAAGGTACCCCACCCTTGTAATGATCCTCCTGCCATATATATATATATATATATATATGTCCCTCATCCTGGTATAGCCCCCATCTTGCTATATACTGCCATCCTGGTATGTGCTCCCATCCTGCTATATACCCCTTCCTGGCATATGGCCGCATCCTGCTATATACCCCCATCCTGCTATATGGCCTGTATCCTGTGGCACACAAAAAAATAAACGTTTATACTCACCTTTCCTCACTCCAGCAGCATCGCTCCTCCTCCCATCTGTGTCGGCAGCAGCTCCGCTGACCTGTGTGGAGCCGGCCACGATCCCTGCAGCATTGCGATGTCCTCCTGTCTGTGCTGGCAGCGGCTGTGTCTGGACACGTGAGCACAACGATGACGTCATCGCTGTGTGCACCGCTAGTCTCCACACACAGCTACGACCGCCACAGACAGGAGGACGAGCGATGCTGCAGGGATCGTGGCCGGTGAGTATACTGATTCACTGCACCCCGCGCTGATGATGATTTGCGGGGCGCAGTGAATACAGCCACACATGATCACTCCAGGCTGTAGTTGCCAGGGGTGATCATGCTAATTATGCGCGCACCCCCCGCCTATCTGTCAGCGCCGGCTTCAACGCTGAGAGATGATGGGCGGGAGGATGGGCGCGCATATTAAATGAGCAGGCCCACGTGGTCACGGCAGGCGCTGCTACAGCCTGCTCGTGCCCCCGATGACCCGCGCCACCGCAGCACTCTCATTCCCTGCAGCCACATTCAGACTATAAGATGCACTCCCCCCCTTTCCCCCAATATTTGGGGAGAAAAGTGCATCTTATAGTCCGAAAAATATGGTAATATTTTCCACACTTGGGGACTGCCTTTGTTAGGCCCTGTGCGCACTTGCCGTTTTTTGCCGCGGATTTCCTGCGGTTTTGCTGCATGTTTCGCTGCATGTTATGTTCATAACATCTCTGCAGTGATTCACTTGCTACGGGATTCCCACAGTGAAAACAATTGCATGTCACTTCTTTTCCGCACGTCCCTGCGGTTTCGAGGGCTGGCTGGTCGACGGAGGATTGATCCCCGGTATCTGGCAAGATGCTGCTACCCATATAAAGTTTATGGGGAACAGAATCTGGCCCAAAGGGGTAGGAGCAAGCGCTTTATACTCACCGATGACCGGGCGGCTGTCACACTGATCTCGCGATAGCTCTTTCATCTTGCAGAGCCGGATCATTATTCAATCTCGTATTCACGTCTTCCCTGCTCACTGTTGGCTGTTATTGGTTGCAGGCAGACACCACCCACGCTGAGTGACAGCTGTTTTAGTGCAACCAATCACAGCCGCCGGTGGGCGGGTCTATAGCATACAATAAATAAGTAATTAAAAAAAACAGCGTGCGTTCCCCCCCCAATTTTGATAACCAGCCAGGATAAAGCCTCACAGCTGGGGGCTGGTATTCTCAGGCTGGGGAGCCAGGCATTATGGGGAGCACCCCAGCCTAAAAAGATCAGCCAGCAGCTGAATTGCCGCATCCATTAGATGCCACAGTCCCTGACTTTTCCCGGCTCTTCCCGTTGCCGTGATGCAGTGGCAATCGGGGTAATGAAGGAGTTAATGGCAGCAGCGCATAGCTGCCACTAAGCCGTAGTTTAGTGATTGCAGGCGTCTATATGACACCCCCTCATCACTAAACTGTAAGTGAAAGTAAATAAGCACAAACACATCAAAAATCCTTTATTTGAAATAAAAGACAAAAAAGCCCCCTCTTTCACCACTTTATTAACCCCTAATAACAGCCCTCCAGGTCCGACGTAATCCACAAATGTCCCACGACGCTTCCAGCTCTGCTACATCTGGCACTCACAGTGAGCGCCATAGACCATGACTGCTCACTGTGAGGGTCAGGACGCAAGTGAAGTGAGCCGCCGGGATCAGCGGTGACTTCACTGATGTGCTTTGCAGTGACAGGTGGAGGACTCCAGCGGTCACTGCACATCAGCTAACTGAAGTCACCGCTGATCTTATACTCACCTTCTCCTGCGAGGCTGCCTCCGGACACTGCTCTCCTGCTGTCCGCGGTGCTGAAGTCTCCGAGCCGTGCTTTTGTCCCGCGCGGCTGCCTCCGGCACTCTGCTGTTTGCGGGTCAGCTGTGCACTGCATAACTGCATATGCATGAGCCGGCCTGGCTCATATGCAGTGCACAGTTGACCCGCAAACAGCAGAGTGCCAGAGGCAGCCGCGCGGGACAAAAGCACGGCCTGCAGACTTCAGCACCACAGAAAGCAGGAGCGGGGAGAACTGTGAAATCCCGCAGGAAACAACCTGCGGCAATTCTGCACCAAATCTGCAACAATACGCAACATACCGCATGCGTATTTCGGTGCAGATTTTTTGCATTTTTTTACCACGGGTACGGTGATCTTTCATTGGCTGCGGTATTTTCTTAAGAAAATTCCATTTTCTAGTGCGCACAGGGCCTTAGGGCAGGAACTATGCATGGGCACGACAGGGTAAAATTTATATACCGTATATACTGGCGTATAAGACGACTTTTTACCCCCTTAAAATAATGGCTACAGTGGGGGGTCGTCTTATACGCCGGATATATACCTGGGTGCTGTAGTGCGCCGCTCCACTCCGTTCCACGCTTGGATTCTGCCTCCATAGCGACGAGGGAGGAACTTCCTGTCACCGCTGCTGAATGGCAGAGCGCTGGCCAATCAGAGGCAAGCAGCTCTGCCTTGACGTCAGCGCTCTAGCAGGGAAGTTCCTGCCTCGTCGTTATGGAAACGCGATACACAGCCAGGCCCCGTACTGGTATATCATACAGCATATATACTGGTATATATACAGCGGATATATAGCGTATACCGGTATATAGCAGGGGGCCGCACTGTGTGAGGAGGTATTTTTTTTTTCACTGTCCAGTATAACCAATAGGATTAGTGCAGTAACGCCAGATTCCCCTCGCATCCATGCAGGGACATTAATGAAGAGCTTACATGCTGGCCCCTGCACTAATCCTATTGGTTATACTGGACAGTAAAAAAAACACCTCCTCACACAGTGCGGCCCCCTGCTCTTAGCATACTGAAGCATACTGAACGGGGGTAGTCTTATACAGTGAGTATATCCCAAATTCTATATTTTTAGGGCAGAAGTTGGGGGTCGTCTTATACGCCCAGTCGTCTTATACGCCGGCATATACGGTAATTCCTGTTCTGCAGTTTCCATTTGGAGAAAATGAGTAGAGGATCTCTACTAGGAACTTGGTGAGATCAAACCATTATTATGCATTTGTAATATTCATTTTGTGGTGGTGATTGGTCTAATTTTTGTTTAAAATAGAACACAGGAAAAGATTTTAAATTGCGGCACTGAATACAGCGGGTGCTTGTTGCCTCTGGAAAAGCGTGGAGCTTTTCCAGAGCGCTAAGGATACGGGATAACATTCCGTAACCAGTATACCCCCTTAAAATGGGATTTGGCATCACATGACTACATGATGCAGAATTTCCCTCATGCAAAATTTAATTCAGCAATGCATGAAAAATGAAGATGATGGTTCAGGAGCCCCCACCCCATGTATGTGGCACCCACCATGTATGTGGCATGTACGCAGCCACCCATGTGTCTGTATACAGCCCCCAGAATTCCATATACTGCCACCCATGGATACAGCCCCCCATGCCTCCGTATAGTGCCTTTATGTATCGGTATATAGCCCCTCTGACTTCTCCATATGAAGCTCCCGAATGTACACAGTTCCCCCCCAACGGTATACAGCTCTCCCCCCTATGAGGCTAAACAGTCCCCCCCCTACAAGGGTATACAGTTCTACCCCCTACAACGGTATGCAGCTCCCCCCCTGCAAGGGTATACTGCTCTTGCCCCCTACAAGGGTATACAGGCAGCTCCCTCCCCCATGAGAATACAGCTCCCCCCGCAAGGGTACACAGCTCTTGCCCCCTACAAGGGTATACAGGGAGACAGCTCTCCCCCTCATGGGAATACAGCTCCCCCCCCCTCCACACAAGGGTACACAGCTCTTGCCCCCTACAAGGGTATACAGGCATCTCTCCCCCTCATGGTGTAACGGGGTGCCAGGGGCGCCTCTGGGCTTGTAGTCGTGGCCCTTGCTGACAGGCTTACCCCTGGCTCCGCCGTCACTATCGGGACAGGAGGTGCCTTTGTGGGGCAGAGTGTGGTGGTGCAGATGTCGTCCGGCGCACAAATACTCTTCAGGCGTGGGTTAATGCAAACAACAAACATCTTTTATTCTCTGCAGTTCTTCACACTTGGCAGTAATACAGCACAATGCTATGGCGCTTTCTTCAGCTGAGGGGAAGTCTACTATAGCGTTCCCTCAAGTGGGCGACTTGCCTGACTACTTCACTTCGCCCGGCTCCCACTTCTGGCTACCCACAGCCCGGACCCACACCGGACTGCTTCACCCTACGAGGTTCCGCCCGCTCCTGTCTTCTCCGGCTCCCCTGTACTTCAGCTGCCACACTCTGCCCCTGGCTGTTCCTTCTTCTTCCCTGTCCCCGAGACCACTGCCTGACTCACACACTTTCTTCCCTCCTAAACTGCCGGCTCCTCCTCCCTACTGTGGTGGCAGCCGTCCCACCCGGCCACTAGGGGGATACCCTGACAACAACATACATGCATAAAATATAAAAACATTTTTATTAACAACGTTTCCGGGTTAACTAGACTTGCTGGTGAGGGGTCTATCCACCCCTTACACTCCTCCCCTCTTTAACCTGAGCCTCCCGGCCAGGCTCCAATCTAAAATTACAACTGTTAAAACCACATACAAACATGTTCAATCAACTGCGAACCTGTCCAGCGCCCGGAGGCTTTGCAGCGCTCCCGGTCTTTGGTGTGCCCGGAGGCTTAGCAGCACTCCCGGTCTTTGGTGTGCCCGGAGGCTTTGCAGCGCTCCCGGTCTTTGGCGATCACCGCAGGAACACGGAAGCTCTTCTCTCAATAACACGAAGGAGCCCCTGGCTCAGTCCAGCAAGCAGGCTCACTCCGGAATATGCAACTCAAACAATAAACTTTCTCCGGCTTAAACACGCCGGCTTCAAACAAAACAGTCCCGCCTTCCTCCGGTCTCGATACTCATTCCGGGTGGAAGGCTCGTTGCCACTCAGCCCTCTGAGCCTGGATGTATTCCGATAGGGGCTGCCCGGGTAGTCGGCGCAGCCGCCGGAAAGGCTCCTGACTGGTGGGCTGCTCCGCTGCTGCAGCCCCCGGCTTGGGCTCCTCAAGCTCCGACGGAGGCGAGGGGGTCGCTGCGCGGGACGGTGGCGGGCTGCCCATAACAATCGTCGGGTGAGTGATAATGTTCTGGTTAATCGCCAGTACCGGCGAGGTTCCCTTCTCCGGGTCGGTACTTTGCACAGGCATGACTGCCGGAGCTACGGCTACGGTATGTCGGGGTCGGGAGGCTTCAGCCAGCACCGGTCTTCGTTGCGCTTGTCGCCGGGCCTGGTGTTCTTCCCACTCTACCTCCTGCTGCCATTGGGCAGCCTCCTGCTCAGTAGGCGTACGGTGCACCCCCACCGCAAACAAGCCCCGGCAGCCCACTTCTCTCAGGAATCGTACTTTTTCTCCCGGGTATAGGGTATGCAACCGCTGCGGGAGGCCTTCCGTGTCCAAGTTGACGCGATTATAAAAGTAGTCGTCGCCGGTTTCGCCATCCCGGATGAAGCCATACCCTTCTCTCTGGTTAAACTTGACGACCACTCCAGTGGTATACTGACACTTGAGCTCTTCGCCGTGGGGACCCGCCATGATCTCCCGGGCGACGGTTTCGACAAGCAGCCGCTCTTGCACTGGGTCCGGCTCGGGTGACGGGGATCTTCGGGTTGGTAGGGGAGACGGCAGCACCGGGTCCCAATAGAAACCCCAGTCGTCTCTCTCTAGTTTCGGGGCGTAGGTTTCTGCCGGAGTTTGGCTAGGCGCTCCAGACCCCACCGCAGCTGGCGGGGGGTCTCTCTGGGCAGGGATATGGTGCTCCCAACATCCGGCTCCCCGACGGCAATTGGGCAGCGTAGGTCGCCCGGACCTCGGTTGTAGTCGCACCGGTCTCCGCATCCCACGTTGTGAGCCAAGTCACCCTACTGGCTTGCCCCGGTCCTCCGGGTACAGCCGGCAAGTAGGTAGGAAATCCCTACCTGCTTCAGACGGCTCTCGTCCAACTTCTCCATATTCTCAGCAACACTAGTTCTCAGTAATGGCGTCTGGGTCAGTGGCGAGACTAGAGGAAGTGGAGGCGGGCTCACTTTTCCCGCTCTTGAGGATACTCCACCCTTAGCCTCGCGCCACAGCTCGACCCCTCCGCGACGGCACTTCTTTCTTCTTACAACGCCGCCCACTGTACATGTTTCTGTTCGTGCCCTGGGACCGGCACCTCCCCTCTTTGGGCGGAGTACTCCGAACTTCTTTTTCGGCACCGGCCAGCCCCAGGCTCTTCTTTTGGCATCAATTCTGCGCACGCTTTCTGTTTCTTCACAGATGCCGGCCACCTTGCCGCCATCTTGTGCCCGGTCCTTCACCTCAGGCACTGTTTCTTCTTCCCACCATGGGACTGTAAATCTTCGCTGAGAGTCTGGATCAGGGGCCCTTGGCACCACTTGGTCTCCATCTTCTTGGAGCGGGTCCCCTCGCATATGATCCGGATCCTGCCGACTACACCAAATGTAACGGGGTGCCAGGGGCGCCTCTGGGCTTGTAGTCGTGGCCCTTGCTGACAGGCTTACCCCTGGCTCCGCCGTCACTATCGGGACAGGAGGTGCCTTTGTGGGGCAGAGTGTGGTGGTGCAGATGTCGTCCGGCGCACAAATACTCTTCAGGCGTGGGTTAATGCAAACAACAAACATCTTTTATTCTCCGCAGTTCTTCACACTTGGCAGTAATACAGCACAATGCTATGGCGCTTTCTTCAGCTGAGGGGAAGTCTACTATAGCGTTCCCTCAAGTGGGCGACTTGCCTGACTACTTCACTTCGCCCGGCTCCCACTTCTGGCTACCCACAGCCCGGACCCACACCGGACTGCTTCACTCTACGAGGTTCCGCCCGCTCCTGTCTTCTCCGGCTCCCCTGTACTTCAGCTGCCACACTCTGCCCCTGGCTGTTCCTTCTTCTTCCCTGTCCCCGAGACCACTGCCTGACTCACACACTTTCTTCCCTCCTAAACTGCCGGCTCCTCCTCCCTACTGTGGTGGCAGCCGTCCCACCCGGCCACTAGGGGGATACCCTGACAACAACATACATGCATAAAATATAAAAACATTTTTATTAACAACGTTTCCGGGTTAACTAGACTTGCTGGTGAGGGGTCTATCCACCCCTTACAATGGGAATACAGCTCCCCCCTCTCCACGCAAGGGTACACAGCTCTTGCCCCCTACAAGGGTATACAGGCATCTCTCCCCCTCATGGGAATACAGCTCCCCCCCTCCACGCAAGGGTACACAGCTCTTGCCCCCTACAAGGGTATACAGGCAGCTCTCCCCCTCATGGAAATACAGCTCCCCCCCCTCCATGCAAGGGTACACAGCTCTTGCCCCTTACAAGGGTTTACAGGCATCTCTCCCCCTCATGGGAATACAGCTCCGCCCCCCTCCACGCAAGGGTACACAGCTCTTGCCCCCTACAAGGGTATACAGGGAGACAGCTCTCCCCCTCATGGGAATACAGCTCCCCCCCCCTCCACTCAAGGGTACACAGCTCTTGCCCCCTACAAGGGTATACAGGCAGCTCTCCCCCCATGGGAATACAGCCCCCCCCCCTCCACGCAAGGGCACACAGCTTTTGTTGCCCCCCTACAAGGGTATACAGGCAGCTCTCCCCCCCATGGGAATACAGCTCTCCCCCCCTCCACGCAAGGGTACACATCTCTTGCCCCCTACAAGGGTATACAGGCATCTCTCCCCCCATGGGAATACAGCTCCCCCCCCCCTCCACGCAAGGGTACACATCTCTTGCCCCCTACAAGGGTATACAGGCATCTCTCCCCCCATGGGAATACAGCTCTCCCCCCCTCCACGCAAGGGTACACATCTCTTGCCCCCTACAAGGGTATACAGGCATCTCTCCCCCCATGGGAATACAGCTCTCCCCCCCTCCACGCAAGGGTACACAGCTCTTGCCCCCTACAAGGGTATACAGGCATCTCTCCCCCCATGGGAATACAGCTCTCCCCCCCTCCACGCAAGGGTACACAGCTCTTGCCCCCTGCAAGGGTATACAGGGAGGCAGCTCTCCCCCCCCATGGGAATACAGCTCCCCCCCCTCCACGCAAGGGTATACAGCTCTTGCCACAAGGGTATACAGGCAGCTCTCTCCCCCCCTAAAAGGTTATACAGTTCTGTTCACCAATGTTTCATCTTTATACAGTGAGTTCCCTCCTCCAGGTATACAGGCCCAAATGTACAGCTCCCCTCTCGCTCATACAGCTCCCCCGATCTATATAGCTAGCTAGCTGGAGTCAAGGGGGTTAATCACCGTGGCGCAGCGCTGCATCGTTGATTGGCGGGCACGGCAGGCGGCGGGCGCACGATGCTCGGTAATGCAGCGAGGAGGCGGATCCACAGGACAGGAGGCGTGAGAGAAGGCGTGATAATCACCGTGGCACTGACGCTGCAGAGTTGATTGGCGGGCACGGCAAGCGGCGGGCGCACGATGCTCAGGAACGCAGCGAGGAGGCAGATCCACAGGACAGGAGGCGTGACAAGAGAGAAGGCGTGACAAAAGAGGAGGAGGCGGTACCATATAGTTCTTCTCGGCGTCTACCTCGCGCTGCATTAATAAAATGGTGGCGGTCGCTGCCTACAGTGGTGGGGGTCCCCTTTGAAGCTCTTGTGGTGGGGGCCCCTGGGCTGGAGCCCCGTCTGCCCCGCCTATAATCCGGCCCTGAGTACATCACATTGTATATAATTGCATTTCAAAACTTGTTTTGTTAATAAATGCTTGTAAATATATATTCTTCATGCCTTTCTTTCTCTATTGCCTAGATGTGATGATTTTGTCTCAGAACCTCTGAAGTTGAGGCAGAGCTGTAGGCATATCGCACAAAAAAGTAAGGGGAGAACTGAATCACACTGGATCCTAGATATGTGGAAGTTGTTAAGATGCTCTGGTCCCAATTTATCAAAGCTTTTATGCCAAAAAAATTGTGAAATAAGCTTTGAAAATTCTCAAAATTTGGATGAATTCAGAGTTGTGCCAAATTTTGGTGGCTTTTGGCATTTTCATACCAAAATAGGAAGAGCTTGGGTGGGACGGGGTATTACAGCAGAGCTCCTTTAAAGGGAACCAATCACCAGGATTTTAGTATATAAGCCAATACTATACTGGCACTATCAGGCTAATTCTATATATACCATTAGTGGGCAGCTCAAATGTTTAGGTTTTGAAATCCAAGAAAGTGAAGTTTATAAAATGAGCAGCTTCTTGAGTGACAGTTGCACTGGAGCAGATCATATATTCATAGTTATCTCCTCCCTCTTTTAGAATTAGCATAAGCATTATACAAACAACTCACTTTGTCTAGCAGGACCTGTGGTGAGGTCATACCCATGTGACCAGAAGGGGCAGGGCCTCAGCCACCAAAGCTGGATACCAGGTCACGTGGGTATGACCTCACAGTCACACAGGTCCTTCCACAAACACAGTGAGTTGTTATACAGGTCGATTGGACACACGTTACAGGTAGCTTTGTTCCTCTTAGTCTATAAACCACATCCCGAAACCATACGCTATTAAATGTTATATATTTAATCTGAAAAGTAGGCAGTGTTTATAAAAATATTCAAAAAATGTTGCAAAGGGGAACAAAACAATATAATATATACAATTACATAAAATAAAAAGGAATAACAAAAGGGAAATTACTGAATCTGAAATGCTTCAGATTTATGGAGGGAAATTCTCCAATGGAATATGGAACAATCTTACAAACCAATTATTTATTTGGCGGGATCCCTGCCGTCACCCAATGATGTAGAAAATATGGCTTTCTTATCTCTTATATCAATGCAGTTCATAAAACCTCAATTCATATTTTCTATAAGGGTAGACAAAGGATTTGAATTTCTCTGCTATTTTTCTGTTCATCTGCTGCTCTTATCTCTACCGGTCATAAATCTGTCCTTTTCTGCATTCAAGCTGAGATTGGCCTCACATGTGCTAGAGGATTCTCTTTAGTTACCGTATTTTTCGGACCATAAGACGCACTATTTTTCCCCCAAATGTTGGGGGAAAGTGGGGGGTGCATCTTATGGTCTGAATGTGGCTGCGGGGAATGAGGGTGCTGCGGTGGAGCGGGTCATCGGGGGCACGAGCAGGCTGGAGCAGCCTGCCATGACCACGTGGGCCCGCTCATTACATATGCACACCCATCCTCCCGTCCATCTCTCAGCGGTGATGCTGGCGCTGACAGGTGGGCGTGGTGATGGGCGGGGGGGTGCGCGCATAATTAACAGCCGACATGCATGATCACCCCTGGCAACTACAGCCTGGAGTGATCATGTGCGGCTGTATTCACTGCCTCCCGTGCACCATCATCAGCGCGGGGTGCAGTGAATCAGTGTACTTACCCGTCACTGTGTGTGGAGCCGCCCCCCTGCAGCACCGCGATATCTTCCTGTCTGTGCCGGTCAGCTGATCTGTGTAGAGAGCAGTGAGCACAGCGATGATGTCATCGCTGTGCGCGCCGCTAGTGTCCACACAGATCAGCTGACCGGCACAGACAGGAAGACATCGCGATGCTGCAGACGACAGTGATGGCTCCACTCAGCGGCGCTGCAGCTGAGACAGAGAGGAAGATGATCGGTGCTGCAGGGAGTGAGGAAAGGTGAGTATAAACGTTTATTTTTTTTTCTGTGCCATAGGATACAGGCCATATACCAGGATGGGGGTATTTTATGAGCAGAATGGGGGTATTTTATGAGCAGAATGGGGGTATATTATGAGCAGGATGGGGGTATATGAGCAGGATGGGGGTATATGAGCAGGATGGGGTATATGAGCAGGATGGGGGGTATATGAGCAGGATGGGGGTATATGAGCAGGATGGATGGGGGTATATGAGCAGGATGGATGGGGGTATATGAGCAGGATGGGGGTATATGAGCAGGATGGATGGGGGTATATGAGCAGGATGGATGGGGGTATATGAGCAGGATGGGGGTATATGAGCAGGATGGATGGGGGTATATGAGCAGGATGGATGAGGGTATATGAGCAGGATGGGGGTATATGAGTAGGATCATATACAAGGCAGAAGGATCGTTACCAGAATGGGGTACCTTAGTAGAGAATTTGGGTATATTAACCCCATAATAGTGTCAGCAGCAGATCCTCGCCCCATAAGTGTGTCATGACCACATTTTTTAGTTAAAATTTTATTTTCCTATTTTCCTCCTCTAAAACCAGGGTGCGTCTTATGGTCAGGTGCGTCTTAGGCTATGTGCCCACGGGAGCTTGTTTCTGCGGATTTTGCAGCGGAAAACCTGCGGATTTTTCTGGATTTTCCAGATAAATCTGCAGGTTTTAGCATGTACAGACACTCCCCATGTTATCCTATGGGACATGGGGAGTGCTGTGTCCACGCTGCAGAAAGTGCGGCTGCGGAACATGTAGCCGCACGTAACTGCATGTCAATTATTCATGCGGAATTACCTGCGGAAATCCCGGCCTTCCGCTATGGAGATAGAGGCCGGGACGTCCGCAGGTAAGCCGCATGAATATCCGCATGTTTCCGACAGCTATTCCGCTAGAATCTCGCAGCTAAAAATAGCTGCGGACGCAGGCGGGCAGCTGCGGGAAACATGCGCTCGTACATGTGGATACATCCGCAGGTACAAGCGCCAGTGGGCACATAGCCTTATAGTCCGAAAAATGCGATACTTGTTTCCGAAGGAGGGGTTCAGCTGTATCTTGTTGAGTCTTTATGGATTTTATCATTTCTATATGACACACCACTACATATTGATGTTTTTCCAAAATCAAGCTTTTATCCCGTTGAAAGTCAAGGTCATTTTTTGAACACTTTACTCTACTTGGTGCTTGAAGAGTTCAATGATGACTCAGCGCCACATGGAGAAGATAAATAAAACGCAGTATTAACTGATTTACTGCGTTTTTTTATCTTCTCCATGTGGTGCTGAGTCATCGGCTCTGAGTCATATGGGCTGTCCACACTCTCAATGCAAACGTGGCTGCTTGCTCCCCTATATATAGTTTCTGTTTGGCCATGTGTTGTAATATGATTTCCTTTTCCTGAGGAAGGAGACGGAGATGTCTCTGAAATGCGTAGAACTGTAAAATAAAAGGAAATCTTTTCATCTACAGCATCTGTGGTTTCTAGCGCGGCATTTAACCCTTTAGTGACGGAGCTAATTTTCACCTTAATGACCAGACCAAATTTTGCAATTCTGACCAGTGTCACTTCATGAGGTTATAACTCTGGAACGCTTCAACGGATCCTGGTGATTTTGAGATTGTTTTTTCGTCACATATTGGACGTCATGTTAGTACCAAATTTAGGACAATATTTTTTGCGTTTATTTATGAAAAAAATTGAATATTGGCAAAAATTTTGAAAATTTAGCAATTTTCAACTTTTGAATTTTTATACCGTTAAACCAGAGATTTCTGTGACACAAAATAGTTAATAAATAACATTTCCCACATGTCTACTTTACATCAGCACAATTTTGGAAACAAAATTTTTTTTTGTTAGGAAGTTAGAAGGGGTCAAAGTTTATCAGCAATTTCTCATTTTTACATCAAAATTTACAAAACCATTTTTTTAGGGACCACATCACATTTGAAGTGACTTTGAGAGGCCTAGATGACAGAAAATACCCAAAAGTGACACCATTCTAAAAACTGCACCCCCCAAAGTACTCAAAACCACATTCAAGAAGTTTATTAACCCTTCAGGTGCTTCACATGAACAAAAGCAATGTGGAATGAAAAAAAGCAAAAATTAAATTTTACCTAAAAATGTTGCTCTAACCCAAATTTATTCACTTTTAGAAGAAATAACACAACAAAATGGACCCCAAAACTTGTTCCCCACTTTCTTATGAGCGCGCCGATACCCCACATGTGGTCAGAAACCTCTGTTTGGACAAATGGGAGAGCTCGGAACAGAAGGAGCAATATTTGAATTTTGGAAAGCAAATTTGGCTGAAATAGATTGCGGGCACCATGTTGCATTTACAGGTCCGCTAAGGTACTAACCAGAAGAAATCCCTCACAAGTGACACCATTTTGGAAACTAGACCCCTCAAGGCTTCTATCTAGGGGTATAGTGAGCATTTTAGATCCACAGGTACTTCACAGATTTTGTTAACGTTACGTTGTCATATTGAAAATTTTAATAATTTTCTCAAAAATGTTGCTTTAGCATCAATTTTCTCACTTTTTCAAGAGGTAATTCCAAAAATTTGACCTCAAGGCTTGTTAACCACTTTTTTATGAGCGCGGTGATACCTCACATGTGGTCTGAAACCTTTGTTTGGACAAATGGGAGGGCTTGGAACGAAAGGAGCAATATTTGAATTTTGGAAAGGAAATTTGGCTGAAAAAGATTGCAGGCACCATGTCGCATTTGGAGGTCCCCTAAGGTACCTAAACAGCAGAAACCCCGCACAACTGACCCCATTTTGGAAACTAGGCCCCTCAAGGAATTTATCTAGATGTTTGGTGAGTACCCTGAACCCCCAGGTGCTTCACAGAAGTTTATAACGTTGAGCCATGAAAAAAAAAAATAAAATTTTACCACAAAATTGTTATTTCAACCAGGTAGCTTTTTTTTTTACAAGAGTAAAAGGAAAAAATTCAGCATAACATTTATTGTGCAATTTCTCCTGAGTTTGGCGATACCTTATATGTGGTGGAAATCAACTGTTTGGGCGCATGGCAGGGCTCGGAAGGGAAGAAGTGCCATTTGACTGCAAAATTGGCTGGAATCAATAGCGGACGCCAGGTTGCATTTGGAGAGCCCCTGAGGTGCCTAAACAGTGGCGGTCCCCCACAAGTGACTCCATTCTGGAAACAAGACACCTCAAGGCTTTTATCTAGGTGTATATTGAGCAGTTTGAATCCACGAGTACTTCACAGAATTTGATAAGCTTAGGTTGCCATATTGAAAATTTTCATTTTTTTCACAAAAATGTTGCTTTAGCATCAAATTTCTCACTTTTTCAAGAGACAACAACAAACCGTGGACCCCACAGGTTGTTATCCAATGTCTTATGAGCACAGGGATACCCCACATGTGGCCAAAAACCTCTGTTTGGATAAATGGGAGGGCTTGGAATGGAGGGAGCACCATTTGAATTCTGGAAAAGTTGAAATAAATTGCGGGCACCATGTCACATTAGCAGGACCTCTTGGGTACCTATACAGCAGAAACCCCCCACAAGTGACTCCATTTTGGAAACTGGATTTTATTCAGGAGTATAGTAAGCATTTTGAATCCACAGGTACTTCACAAAAATGTTGCTGTAGCAACAAATGTCTCACTTTTAGGCTATGTGGCCATGATCCAGCGACACGGCGCCTAGTACACAGTGTCAGCCCTCCTGCAGAGATGTGAGTGTTGTCCACGGGAGAACGCAGCTGCCCATGCCCACGATTTGGGTTCAGGCCGCTGTGGAGCTCTATGCTACCTGCAGAGAACACTCTTGTCTCCGCAGCATAAATTGACATGCTGAGGCTCAGGAAGCTGCGCCACAGGTCAGTGTATGCTGCGGAGAAAAGAAGCACATTGGGCACGGGATTTCTAAAAATCCTTCCACTGTGCTTCTACTGCACAATGCAGCGTTATGGATGCAGGGAAACCACTCTGCGCCCAAAACGCTGCAAACCCTGATTGTGGGCACACAGCGTAAAATGCTACAATGGATGAATGGATAGATGTCAAACATATATAACGTCCCACCCCCCTGCATATTCTAAGCTGGCGCCCTTTAGTGCCTTTCATGTTGCAGTAAAGGGTGCCTAGCCTTGTATTTAGCCCCCCAAAAAATTAATAATTAAAATAAACGACGTGGGGTCCCCCCTATTTTTGATAGCCAGCTAGGGTAAAGCAGACAGCTGTAGCCTGCAAACCACAGCTGACAGCTTCACCTTGGCTGGTGATCAATTTGAAGGCCTCCCCAGGCGTTTTTTTAAAAAAAAAAAAACGTGGGGTCCCCCCCAAATTAGATCACCAGCCAAGGTGAAGCAGACAGCTGGGGTCTGGTATTCTCAGGGTGGGAAGAGCCATGGTTATTGGACTCTTCCCAGCCTAAAAATAGCAGGCCGCAGCCGCCCCAGAAGTGGCGCATCCATTAGATGCGCCAATCCTGGCGCTTCGCCCCAGCTCATCCCGCGCCCTGGTGCGGTGGCAGACGGGGTAATATATGGGGTTGATACCAGCTGTAATGTCACCTGGCATCAAGCCCTGGGGTTAGTGATGTCACGGCATCTGAACAGATACCCGACATTACTAACCCAGTCAAGTAATAGAAAAAAAAAGACAAAAAAAAAATTTATTTGAAAAAAAAACTCCCCGAAACATTCCTCTTTTACCAATTTATTGAAAATAAAGAAATTCCGGTCGCTGTAATCCATTTTGGAGGTCCCACGCCGACTCTGGATCTTCTAGAATATGGGGGGCACGTTCAGGGAACGTATCCCCCATTTTCTGGAAGAGCAAGCTCTCCATGAGCAGTGTGGGTGCAGTAATCTGAGAATACTGCACTCACACTGCCCCGGTCCAACCTAGGGCAGAGTGACCTGCAGTAACCTCATTCCAGAATATGAGGGGCACGCTCACAGAACGTACCCCCCATTTTCTGGAACAGCAGTCTCTCCATGTGAGGAGTGTGACTGCAGATTACCGCACTCACCCTCCCCCGGTCCACAGTGGAGCCTGTGCAGCAGCGACGTCAGGGTCCCTGCTTGCAGGGATCCAGCTGACAGCCGCTGTCTGCGCATGCGCCGCAAGCATTGAAGAAGAAGAAGAAGAAGGAGGCGGCGTGATCGCGGGACGGATCACCAGCAGACAGGTAACGTATGACCGGGGGCTGGGGGGGGGGGTGACGGGGGGTGACCTAGCGGGACCTGGGGACACCTTTCTGTCGCATGTGACGTGTCACATGCGGCAGAAAGAGCAGAATGAATGCGGCCGCGCGCCGCCATCTTCCACGCTCCGGAGGGGGGAGGGGGGTGGTGGCTCTGGAGAACCGGAGGGGGCTCCGGTGACCAGAGGGCTCCGGTGGACCGGAGGAGGGGTCAGGGGGAGGACATTTCCCTCCGATCTGAAATGTTTGATCATTTCAGATCGGAGGGAAATGACTGCAGAGGCGGCGCCGGCGGCAGTTTTCTGTGCGCTTCGGCGCCATTTTGAGTGCTCCGGAGGTGGGGTAGGGGTGGTGGGGGGACTCTCCGGTACCGGGGGCTTTGGGGGCACTAGGGGTTTAGATTTCTTTATCATCTGACATGTTTGATCATGTCAGATGAAAAAGAAATCAGTTTTACCGGCCATTTCTTTTTTTTTCATGTGTTCGTCGGTATACAGTGTATACCGCCGATCACATGATCGGGGTCCAAAAAAAACACCCCGATTCATAATCTGGGGGGTCTCAGCTACCCCCGGTAGCTGAAACCCCCTTGATTTTCGGTCGCTGGGGGGCGCTACAGGGTTTTTTCGGGCCGCCGCTTTAAAGCGGCGGAACAGAATAAGTACCCTGTTTTGCCGCCGCTTTAAGTCGTACGGCCGTCGTTATGAGGTTAAACTGGTTATCATTTTATCTTATATATTATAAACCTCGTTCCGGGGCCGCTGCTAAACCACCAGACACTCACAAGCGATCATAGGGGGTTGCGACTGGCACAACCTCACCAGGTGAGTATCTCTTTCTTGTTCTTCTACCCTCATACTGGGTAAGACCCTATTGCGCCCTTACAGCTTCTTCCAGAGACAGGCTCTTTCCAAAGGGGTCAGTATAGAATGAAAATCTATAACTGGCATCAGATGGTAAAACATGTGACTTTTTATAATTAAGGGGAGTGGTGACAAAAGAGATGCACCTGAGATTAAGGCTATAATAGGATAGCCAGATAGGAAAGAGTTCTTAACCCCTACAACACTCAAAGAAAATAGATTCACTCAAAACAAGTAGTAGACCTGCAAACAATAAGGCATTGTTACCTTCTGATCCCAGAGGTCTCCTCAGAGCAGGACACACTCATGATGAAACATTATCCATAAATTCATTAATAGTCAAGTTCATTTTTTCTTGTTCCGTATTGGATATCTTTTTATATCCTTCTTATTGGTTCTCCTTCCTCCTCTTTATTTTCTGAATTTCGAAATTCTCTGAATGACGTACAGTGGTACCTCGCTTAACGAGTAACCCACATAACGAGAATTTCGCTATACAAGCAAAGCTTTCTGTAAATTTGTAACCCGCTTTACGAGAAAGCTTTGCTGTATGAGTGAAATTCTCACCTCACACACTTCCGGTTTCGTCCATCCACCACACTCTGACCCGCACTTGCAGTCCACACAAGCACACACATGTACGCACAAACACACACGCATGCACGCACATACAGTATTATGCTCACCTTACCTTCCGTTCCACCGGCGGTCTCATGGATCTTGTAGCTCCCGGGTACATCGCGACGTCCTCGCGGCGAACTACAAGACCCAGGAGTCTGGCGGTGGAACGGAAGGTAAGGTGAGCATATAACATAGTACCTTACGTTTCATCGCCGGCCTCCTGGGTGCTGTAGTGCGCCGCTCCGCTCCGTTCCACGCTGGGATTATGCCTCCATAGCGACGAGGGAGGAACTTCCTGTCACCGCTGCTGAATGGCAGAGCGCTGGCCAATCAGAGGCAAGCAGCTCTGCCTTGACGTCAGCGCTCTAGCAGGGAAGTTCCTGCCTCGTCGTTATGGAAACGTGATACACGGCCCGGCCCCGTACTGGTGAACAGCAAGTCCCAGGAGACCGGCGATGGAGCGGAATGTAAGGTGAGCATGTAGTATGTGTGTGTGCATGTGTGTTTGTGTGAGTTTGTGTGTGTTTGTACATGTGTGGAATGACAGAATAGGGGACCAGGATGGGACATTTAACCCGTTGTGGAACGGATCGTCAGCACTGCAATGATTTCCTATGGGAAATCTTGCTTTGCTGAACGAGTACCTTGTTTAACAAGCACAGTCCCAGAACGGATTGTTCTCGTTAAGCAAGGTACCACTGTATTAGAATGAACATTTTCTCTTTGATAATAACTTAAATTATCAGGATTACAGTCTGAAGATTCCAGATCTGTAGATCTTTGCAGCGTCCGTGCAATAGTTATTGTGAGGGATTTTCTACAAGATTTACTTCAGTGAAAGAAGGTGTTTGCCCGACATTGCTCTATGAGCCAAATGTCTATCATGGTGCAGAGAAAGGCGGCAATCGCTCTCCCCCCTAGAAGTGGACTCCTGGGACAAACAGGGGACAAATGTGGAGTGGGAAAATGTGTGATCAGTGTTGGTCAGAAATAAACTCCATTTTAGTATAGATTATTACTTATGTTGTGCTCTGATCTGGAGGAACAGGAATTGTGAGCACTTTGGGAATGTCACAGAATGGATTGATAAAGGTGTAACTAGATTGTCCCCATTATTTAGAGGAATGTGATATGTGCATTGTGCAATGTTCAGCAGAGATTTGGGTAACAGAAGAATGACTTTCACTATCTGCAATTATTATTTTACTTGATAAAGGATAAAAATAAATGGTAATCACTGATAAAGGGGAGAATAGATCAATAGAGAATTAATTAATAGATGTAAGGGGAAGAGAAATTCAGAGTTGTCACAATTTTATCGATCATTGTTGGATATTTGGAAGACAGCTGTAAAGCCCATGATGGCCGGCGTCCTCGCACTCTCCTGCTCCCCTCCACCAGTGAGGACGTTGGTTCCCTCACCTGTCCAGGCGTTCTGCGGTACTGGTCCAATCCCTGACCAATGCTGCAACCTCACAGAGCGTCTGTACTCCTGATAGGCTCCTGCCTCTGCCTGTAGGGTGCATCCACAGCCACACCCCCTTTCTTAAAGAGACAGCATCCTCCTAAAGCTGGGTTC
Source organism: Anomaloglossus baeobatrachus (assembly GCF_048569485.1). Taxonomy (NCBI): domain Eukaryota; kingdom Metazoa; phylum Chordata; class Amphibia; order Anura; family Aromobatidae; genus Anomaloglossus; species Anomaloglossus baeobatrachus. The sequence continues at coordinate 381,345 of NW_027441940.1, read as the reverse complement.
ACACATAGCGACAGCGACGTCGCTGTTACATCACCATTTTCTGTGACGCAACAGCGACCTTGTAAGTCGCTGTTATGATCGCTGCTTAGCTGTCAAACACAGCAGAAGCAGCAGCGATCATAACGACGCTGTGCTACATGTGCAGAGAGCAGGGAGCCGCGCACACTGCTTAGCGCTGGCTCCCTGCACTCCTAGCTACAGTACACATCGGGTTAATTACCTGATGTGTACTGCAGCTACATGTGCAGAGAGCAGGGAGCCAGCACTGGCAGTGTGAGAGCGGCGGACGCTGGTAACAATGGTAAATATCGGGTAACCAGGGAAAGTTCTTCCCTTGGTTACCCGATATTTACCCTGGTTACAGCTTACCGCAGCTGCTAGACGCCGGCTCCTGCTCCCTGCTCGATTCATTTCAACGCTCTCTCGCTGTCACACACAGCGATGTGTGCGTCACAGCGGGAGAGCGATGACCAAAAAATGAAGCTGGACATTCAGCAACGACCGGCGACCTCACAGCAGGGGCCAGGTCGTTGCTAGATGTCACACACAGCGACAGCGACGGGACATCGCTGCATCGTCACAGAAAATGGTGACGTAGCAGCGACGTCGTTGCTGTGTGTGACACCACCCTTACTCAGAAGGTCAGCTGGAAGGCTGCAGGTATTTAAGGAAACTGTCCTTTGAGAGTTGCCTGGGCAATGAGTTTGAGTTGCATTTCTGTAGTCCGGTTCCCCAGCTCTGTGCTGCTGCCGCTGTCTTATTGTGCTACTTCTGTTGCTTATACCTGTTTGCATTACAGTGTGCTGCTGCTGTATCCGAACCTGTTGCTGCGAGCCGTTACCCCGGCTGCCTACTAGGATTCCCGCTGCCACAAAGTATCGTCCGCTGCAGCCACAAGTATCCACACCGGTCGCCCTACAACATACCTGTCCGTTCATGTATCCACGCCGGATGCTGCTGCTGTATCATCAATCCGTGCATCCATCCCAAATGGAATCTCCACACCAGCTGATGCCGTAACCTAATACCAGAGACTGTCTCTCCCGTACCCCTGGGGCCGGCCGACGCAGCACCAGTCTTCCTAAGTGGCACCCGGACTCAGACCTGCAGCGTAACACCCTCACTTTTAGGAGCTGGAGAAGACCAGGCTCAGGTCCGTAGTAAAGCCCCTCTGGGATTTCTGTGTGCTGTGGCCCAATGGGTTCACTAATATCTCTGCTCGCCCAGCGAAAATAACAACATCCACTTGTTACACGCCTGTCCCGTGTCTGGGATCTGCTCCTTCCCCCGCTCTGCTAAACTTTCCTGTGCTCCACATTGGGCTTTGTAAGTAGCCGGACACGCTCCATGTGCTGAGCTTAACTGGCCTATATAAGGCTACCAAGATACACACCTGTGTCCTGGAATTAGGACTATTAGTTTGTGTGTGCACAGCGACCTGTCTGCAGCCTCCAGAACATCTCCAGACTATCTGTGGCCTCCAGCACCTCAGCTACCAATCTGCCTGTGGCTTCCAGTATGTCTGCACCTGTCTGAGGTCTCCAGGACGTCTGTGGCTTCCAATACCTCAGTTACCTGTCTGCCTGTGGGTGTCAGTACCTCTGCAGCCTGTCTGCAGTCTTCAGGACTTCTGCTGTATGCCTGTGACTGGTAGTGCCTCTGCTACTCGTCCCAGGTTTTCCAGGATATCTGCTCCATGTCATGTCCGTCCACGGCTTTCAGCCTCCTGTCTCCCTACAGCCTCCATTACCTCACTTTGTAAGCCCTTCACAGAATATCGAGACCATGGCTCCCAATGGCGCAGTTATGAACTCTTTTGGGAGAGTCTCTACACGGCTCCGCTCTGTACACCTCGTACGCACACGACTCTGCTCCGTACACCTTGTACGCAAACAGCTCTGCTCCGTACACCTCGTACACACACGGCTCCGCTCCGTACACCTCGTACACACGCGTCTCCGCTCCTATACCTCGTACACACACGGCTCCGCTCCGTACACCTCGTACACACGCGTCTCCGCTCCCTACACATCATACACACACGTCTCTGCTCCGTACACTTCGTACACACACGGCTCCGCTCCGTACACTTCGTACACACGCGTCTCCGCTCCGTACACATCGTACACACGCGTCTCTGCTCCGTACACTTCGTACACACGCGTCTCCGCTCCGTACACTTCGTACACACGCGTCTCCGGTCCGTACACTTCGTACACACACGGCTCCGCTCCGTACACCTCGTACACACGCGGCTCTGCTCCGTACACCTCGTACACACGCGTCTCCACTCCGTACACATCGTACACACACGGCTCCGCTCCGTACACCTCGTACACACATGGCTCCGCTCCGTACACTTCGTACACACACGGCTCCGCTCCGTACACTTCATACACACACGGTTCTGCTCCGTACACCTCGTACACACGCGTCTCCGCTCCTTACTAGAGTTGAGCGCGGTTCTAGGTTCGTGGTTCTCCAGTTCTAGGCTCGAGTGATTTTGGGGGCTGTTCGAGATCGAACTAGAACTCGAGCTTTTTGCAAAAGCTCGATAGTTCTAGATACGTTCGAGAACGGTTCTAGCAGCAAAAAGCAGGGCTTTTTACAGCTACAGTGTGCAGGAGCCATTGCTGGCAGCCTGCCAGAAGCTGGTAACCAAGATAAACATCGGGTATCCAACCAAAGTGCTTTGGTTAGTAACCCGATGTTTATCCTAGTTACGTGCAGGAAGACCACACTTCCCCGCTCAGCTCACTCCGCCCCCTCCTGCCCGCGGCATGTACACACGTACACACACACACACACACACACACACACACACACACACACACATGGTCCTGCTCGGCTTACCTGCGGTGATGAAGTCCCGCCATCCCGACCTCAACGCTGTCTCTGTCCTCCATGGCCGCCGCTTGTCACATCACCTTCTCTCGCTTCCGACCCGAGACTGACTAGCGGTGACGTCACGGGCCTCTCGCGATACTTGGCTGTGAAGGCGGCGGTCATTGAACTCAGTGACAGGGGCTGTCAGTGTGCTGGAGATCAGCGCATGGTAATGTACCTCGCTGACAGCAGCACTTGTCATGCCCTGCAGTGACCTGGGCTGACCCATTGATGTTAGCTCAGGTCACTGCACTGCTCTCCCAGCCAATGGGGAACATCCTGCTCTTCATTGACTGGGACAGTGTGGATCGTCATGGCAACCCCTTGGATTACACCAGACCTGCATTTGTTTTTCTTTCTAATAAATTGGTTAAAGAGGGAATGTTTTGGGGAGTGTTTTTTCAAATAAAAATGTGTTTGTCGTCTATTTTTTTTATTACTGACTGGGTTGGTGATGTCGGGTATCTGATAGACGCCTGACCTCACCAACCCCAGGGCTTGATGCCAGGTGACATTACACATCTGGTATTAACCCCATATATTACCCCGTTTGCCACCGCACCAGGGCGCGGGATGAGCTGGGGCGAAGCACCAGGATTGGCGCATCTAATGGATGCGCCACTTCTGGGGCGGCTGCGGCCTGCTATTTTTAGGCTGGGGAGAGTCCAATAACCATGGACCTCCCTAGTCTGAGAATATCAGGCCCCAGCTGTCTGCTTTACCTTGGCTGGTGATCCAATTTTGGGGGACCCCTACGTGTTTTTTTTTTTTTAATTATTTATTTAATTTAAAATAACAGCGTGGGGTGCCCTCAGTTTTGGATTACCAGCCAAGGTGAGGTTGCCAGCTGTGGTCTGCAGGCTGCAGCCGTCTGCTTTACCCTAGCTGGCTACAAAACTAGGGGGAACCCTACGTCATTTTTTTTTTCATTTTTTTGGCTAAATACAAAGCTAAGCACCCCTTAGTGCCACATGAAAGGCACCAAAGGGTGCTCCACTTTTTCTCCACTTTTTCTCCATTTTTTCTCCACTTTTTCTCCACTTTGTCTACATTTTGTCTCCACTTTTTCTACATTTTTTTCTACATTTTTTCTCCACTTTTTCTCCACTTTTTCTTCACTTTTTCTCCACTTTTCCTCCATTTTTTTCTCCACTTTTTCTCCACTTTTTCTCCACTTTTTCTCCATTTTTTCTCCACTTTTTCTCCACTTTTTCTCCATTTTTTTCTCCACTTTTTCTCCACTTTTTCTCCACTTTTTCTCCATTTTTTTCTCCATTTTTTCTCCACTTTTTCTCCACTTTTTCTCCACTTTTTCTCCACTTTTTCTCTATTTTTTCTCCACTTTTTCTCCACTTTTTCTCCACTTTTTCTCCATTTTTTTCTCCATTTTTTCTCCACTTTTTCCCCACTTTTTCTCTACTTTTTCTCCATTTTTTTCTCCATTTTTTCTCCACTTTTTCTACATTTTTTCTCCATTTTTTCTCCACTTTTTCTCCACTTTTTCTCCACTTTTTCTACATTTTTTCTCCACTTTTTCTCCACTTTTTCTCCACTTTTTCTCCATTTTTTTCTCCATTTTTTCTCCACTTTTTCTCCACTTTTTCTCCATTTTTTTTCTCCACTTTTTCTCCACTTTTTCTCCACTTTTTCTCCATTTTTTTCTCCACTTTTTCTCCACTTTTTCTCCACTTTTTATCCATTTTTTCTCCACTTTTTATCCATTTTTTCCTCCACTTTTTCTCCACTTTTTCTCCACTTTTTCTCCATTTTTTCTCCACTTTTTCTCCACTTTTTCTCCACTTTTTCTCCATTTTTTCTCCACTTTTTCTCCACTTTTTCTCCACTTTTTCTCCATTTTTTTCTCCACTTTTTCTCCACTTTTTCTCCACTTTTTCTCCACTTTTTCTCCATTTTTTCTCCACTTTTTCTCCACTTTTTCTCCATTTTTTTTCTCCATTTTTTCTACACTTTTTCTCCATTTTTTTCTCCATTTTTTCTCCACTTTTTCTCCACTTTTTCTCCATTTTTTTCTCCACTTTTTCTCCACTTTTTCTACATATTTTCTCCACTTTTTCTCCACTTTTTCTCCATTTTTTCTCCACTTTTTCTCCACTTTTTCTCCACTTTTTCTCCACCTTTTCTCCATTTTTTCTCCACTTTTTCTCCACTTTTTCTCCATTTTTTCTCCACTTTTTCTCCACTTTTTCTCCACTTTTTCTCCATTTTTTCTCCACTTTTTCTCCACTTTTTCTCCATTTTTTTCTCCACTTTTTCCCCACTTTTTCTCTACTTTTTCTCCATTTTTTTCTCCATTTTTTCTCCACTTTTTCTCCCCTTTTTCTACATTTTTTCTCCATTTTTTTCTCCACTTTTTCTCCACTTTTTCTACATTTTTTCTCCACTTTTTCTCCACTTTTTCTCCATTTTTTTCTCCATTTTTTCTCCACTTTTTCTCCACTTTTTATCCATTTTTTTCTCCACTTTTTCTCCACTTTTTCTCCATTTTTTCTCCACTTTTTCTCCACTTTTTATCCATTTTTTCTCCACTTTTTATCCATTTTTTTCTCCACTTTTTCTCCACTTTTTCTCCATTTGTTCTCCACTTTTTCTCCACTTTTTATCCATTTTTTTCTCCACTTTTTCTCCACTTTTTCTCCACTTTTTCTCCATTTTTTTCTCCACTTTTTCTCCACTTTTTCTCCACTTTTTCTCCATTTTTTCTCCACTTTTTCTCCACTTTTTCTCCATTTTTTTCTCCATTTTTTCTCCACTTTTTCTCCACTTTTTCTACATTTTTTCTCCACTTTTTCTCCACTTTCTCTCTATTTTTTTCTCCATTTTTTCTCCACTTTTTCTCCACTTTTTCTCCACTTTTTATCCATTTTTTTCTCCACTTTTTCTCCATTTTTTTCTCCACTTTTTCTCCACTTTTTCTATATTTTTTCTCCACTTTTTCTCCACTTTTTCTCCACTTTTTCTCCATTTTTTTCTCCATTTTTTCTCCACTTTTTCTCCACTTTTTCTCCACTTTTTCTCCATTTTTTCTCCACTTTTTCTCCATTTTTTTCTCCATTTTTTCTCCACTTTTTCCCCACTTTTTCTCTACTTTTTCTCCATTTTTTTCTACATTTTTTCTCCATTTTTTTCTCCACTTTTTCTCCACTTTTTCTACATTTTTTCTCCACTTATTCTCCACTTTTTCTCCACTTTTTCTCCATTTTTTTCTCCACTTTTTCTCCACTTTTTCTCCACTTTTTATCCATTTTTTTTCTCCACTTTTTCTCCATTTTTTTCTCCACTTTTTCTCCACTTTTTCTCCACTTTTTATCCATTTTTTCTCCATTTTTTTTCTCCACTTTTTCTCCACTTTTTCTCCACTTTTTCTCCATTTTTTTCTCCACTTTTTCTCCACTTTTTCTCCACTTTTTATCCATTTTTTCTCCACTTTTTATCCATTTTTTCCTCCACTTTTTCTCCACTTTTTCTCCACTTTTTCTCCATTTTTTCTCCACTTTTTCTCCACTTTTTCTCCACTTTTTCTCCATTTTTTCTCCACTTTTTCTCCACTTTTTCTCCACTTTTTCTCCATTTTTTTCTCCACTTTTTCTCCACTTTTTCTCCACTTTTTCTCCACTTTTTCTCCATTTTTTCTCCACTTTTTCTCCACTTTTTCTCCATTTTTTTTCTCCATTTTTTCTACACTTTTTCTCCATTTTTTTCTCCATTTTTTCTCCACTTTTTCTCCACTTTTTCTCCATTTTTTTCTCCACTTTTTCTCCACTTTTTCTACATATTTTCTCCACTTTTTCTCCACTTTTTCTCCACTTTTTCTCCATTTTTTCTCCACTTTTTCTCCACTTTTTCTCCACTTTTTCTCCACCTTTTCTCCATTTTTTCTCCACTTTTTCTCCACTTTTTCTCCATTTTTTCTCCACTTTTTCTCCACTTTTTCTCCACTTTTTCTCCATTTTTTCTCCACTTTTTCTCCACTTTTTCTCCATTTTTTTCTCCACTTTTTCCCCACTTTTTCTCTACTTTTTCTCCATTTTTTTCTCCATTTTTTCTCCACTTTTTCTCCCCTTTTTCTACATTTTTTCTCCATTTTTTTCTCCACTTTTTCTCCACTTTTTCTACATTTTTTCTCCACTTTTTCTCCACTTTTTCTCCATTTTTTTCTCCATTTTTTCTCCACTTTTTCTCCACTTTTTATCCATTTTTTTCTCCACTTTTTCTCCACTTTTTCTCCATTTTTTCTCCACTTTTTCTCCACTTTTTATCCATTTTTTCTCCACTTTTTATCCATTTTTTTCTCCACTTTTTCTCCACTTTTTCTCCATTTGTTCTCCACTTTTTCTCCACTTTTTATCCATTTTTTTCTCCACTTTTTCTCCACTTTTTCTCCACTTTTTCTCCATTTTTTTCTCCACTTTTTCTCCACTTTTTCTCCACTTTTTCTCCATTTTTTCTCCACTTTTTCTCCACTTTTTCTCCATTTTTTTCTCCATTTTTTCTCCACTTTTTCTCCACTTTTTCTACATTTTTTCTCCACTTTTTCTCCACTTTCTCTCTATTTTTTTCTCCATTTTTTCTCCACTTTTTCTCCACTTTTTCTCCACTTTTTATCCATTTTTTTCTCCACTTTTTCTCCATTTTTTTCTCCACTTTTTCTCCACTTTTTCTATATTTTTTCTCCACTTTTTCTCCACTTTTTCTCCACTTTTTCTCCATTTTTTTCTCCATTTTTTCTCCACTTTTTCTCCACTTTTTCTCCACTTTTTCTCCATTTTTTCTCCACTTTTTCTCCATTTTTTTCTCCATTTTTTCTCCACTTTTTCCCCACTTTTTCTCTACTTTTTCTCCATTTTTTTCTACATTTTTTCTCCATTTTTTTCTCCACTTTTTCTCCACTTTTTCTACATTTTTTCTCCACTTATTCTCCACTTTTTCTCCACTTTTTCTCCATTTTTTTCTCCACTTTTTCTCCACTTTTTCTCCACTTTTTATCCATTTTTTTTCTCCACTTTTTCTCCATTTTTTTCTCCACTTTTTCTCCACTTTTTCTCCACTTTTTATCCATTTTTTCTCCACTGTTTCTCCACTTTTTCTCCATTTTTTCTCCACTTTTTATCCATTTTTTTCTCCACTTTTCCTCCACTTTTTCTCCATTTTTTCTCCACTTTTTCTCCACTTTTTCTCCATTTTTTTATCCACTTTTTCTCCACTTTTTCTCCATTTTTTCTCCACTTTTTCTCCACTTTTTCTCCACTTTTTCTCCGTTCTTTTTCTATGGTCAGTCTACCCATTAGCTCTGCCATGCATACTGTAGCTCTACACCTACTGCACATGTTACTTTATGATTGACATCTCTTTCGTACCAGAGCTGTCTAAGCCTACTCTGACCCCATATTTGTCATTACTATATTGTCCTTGTACTGTATTATGACATTTGTATCACGTGTTTCATTTCTTGCTGTGTTGCAATTTTTTTGCTGCATCCCAATTGTACCTCTACATTGTTCGAGTTTATGTTATTGTTCTCTCACTCTTATGTGATACTGATTATTGTCATTTTTCATGATTACAAGCAGATAAGTCAAATCTGACGAAGGCTCAGGCCGAAACGTCATTTGTAACTTGTTTTGGACAAAAACATATATGCTTATGAAAACATTTTTTTCTTAATACGGACCAATAAAGAGTGATTTTGCATTACTATCCGTTGTGACTTACTGACTTAGTCTGGGAGATTTAGAGTGCCGAGGTTACTCACTAATTTTATCTATTATTACCTCTGAGCACCTATATACCAGTGAGCAGAGCTTCCTCTACAGTAGTTCTCCTGATTAGGCATGCCCTTACCTCATGAGCAGGGCATTGCAGCTTTGGTAGCAACCATTACGACATGGACTCTGCTGCTGTGGACCCGGGGAGAGTGAGTGCAGATTCATTGCACCCACACTCCTCACATGAAGGGTCCGCACTCCTAGAAAATGGGGGATACGTTCCCTGAGCGTCTCCCCCCCATATTCTAGACGGTCCAGAGTCGTCGTGGGACCCCTTTATTTTTTTTCTTACAATAAATTGGTGAAAGAGGAAATGTTTTGGGGACTGTTTTTTCAAATAAATTTCTTTTGTCGATTTTTTTTTTTTTGTTAGTACTGACAGTTTATGATGTTGGGTATCTAATAGACGCCATGACATCACAAACTGCTGGGCTTGATCTCAGGTGACTTTACAGCTAGTATCAACCCGATTTATTATCCCGTTTGCCACTGCACCAGGGCACGGGATGAGCTGGGGTGAAGCGCCAGGATTGGCGCATCTAGTGGATGCGCCACGTCTGGGGTGCCTGCGGCCTGCTATTTTTAGGCTGTGAAGGCCCAATAACTATGGACCTTCCCACCCTGAGAATACCAGACCACAGCTGTCCGCTTTACCTTGGCTGGTGATCCAATTTGGGGGGGACCCTACTTTTATTGTGTAATTATTAATATTTATAAAATAATTATAAAAAAGAGCCTGAGGGGACCTCCACATTGGATCCCCAACCACGGTAAAGCTGCCAGCTGTGGTTTTCAGGCTACAGCCGTCTGCTTTACCCTAGCTGGCTATCAAAAATGGGGGGACCCAACGTCATTTTTTTTTTAACTATTTTTTAAATAGAAAAAATTAATGGGCTTCCCTGTATTTTGATTGCCAACCAAGGTAACGGCAGGCAGATGGGGGTGGCAACCCATAGCTGTCTGCTTTATCTGCTGAGAATCAAAAATACCGCGGAGCGCTACGTCATTTTTTTAAAGATTTATTTTTACAGCACTGTGATGTCCAGCAATCAAAATACAGGGAAGCCCATTTTATTTTTAGTTATTTAAATAAATAATTAAAAAAGATATATATGGGCTCCCGCTGCATTTTTTGTATTGCTAGCTAAGGGTAATCCAAGCAGCTACTGGCTGCTAACCCCCACTGCTTGGTGTTACCTTCACTGGCAATGGAAAATCCAGGGAAGCATTTTTTATTTTTTTTGCCAAAAAACTACAAAAAAGGACGTGAGCTTCGCCATATTTTTGTATGCTAGCCAGGTATAGCAGGCAGGTGCTGGAAGAGTTGGATACAGCGCCAGAAGATGGCGCTTCTATGAAAGTGCCATTTTCTGAGGCGGCTGCAGACTGCAATTCGCAGCAGTGGGGCCCAGAAAGCTCAGGCCAACCTGTGCTGCGGATTCCAATCCCCAGCTGCCTAGTTGTACCTGGCTGGACACAAAAATGGGGCGAAGCCTACGTCATTTGTTTTCTAATTATTTCATGAAATTCATGAAATAATAAAAAAAGGGCTTCCCTTTATTTTTGGTTCCCAGCTGGGTACAAATAGGCAACTGGGGGTTGGGGGCAGCCGTACCTGCACGCTGTACCTGGCTAGCATACAAAAATATGGCGAAGCCCACATAATTTTTTCAGGGGGCAAAAAACTTCTGCATACAGTCCTGGATGGAGTATGCTGACCCTTGTAGTTCTGCAGCTGCTGTCTGTCTGTATGGAGAAGAGCAGACAGCAGCTGCAGAACTACAAGGCTCAGCATACTCCATCCAGGACTGTATGCAGAAGTTTTTTGCCCACCAAAAAAATGACGTGGGATTCGCCATATTTTTGTATGCTAGCCAGGTACAGCAGGCAGCCATGGGCTGCCTCCAACCCCCAGTTGCCTATTTGTACCCGGCTGGGAACCAAAAATATAGGGAAGCCCATTTTTTTTTAATTATTTCACTTATTTCATGAAATAATTAAAAAACAAATGACGTGGGCTTCACCCCATTTTTGTGTCCAGCCGGGTACAACTAGGCAGCTGGGGATTGGAATCCGCAGCACAGGTTAGCCCGAGGTTTCTGGGCGCCTCTGCTGCGGATTTCAGTCTGCAGCCGTCCCAGAAAATGGCGCTCTCATAGAAGCGCCATCATCTGGCGCTGTATCCAACTCTTCCAACAGCCCTGGAGCCGGGTGGCTTGTTGAGTAATCATGAGTTAATACTGGCTTTGTTTTAGTAGCCAGTATTAAGCCAGAGATTCTTAAAGAAGTTGTCCGGTTACCAAAACTGATTTTTTTTTTTCTGATAAATCTTGCTAATATGTGCCCCTCAACACATCTATTATGTTCTTTCAGCAAAATTACCTTTCATTGTGCACTAGCAGCACATGCTCATTGCTGGCTCCAGCTCTGATGGGGTTAATCTCTCCTCTGACTTCCTGTGTTCAGTTCCTACAAGTCCCAGAATTCTTTGTGGCTTATCTAACACACCCATTGTGTCTAATACACCCACTCTGCTCCCACCCAAACCCTCCTCCCTGCCTCTTCCCAGTGGATGTGCACTGAGATCAATTACACAGAGACAGCAGCAGCTCTACACAGCCAGGGGAAGAAAGTGTGTGTGGCGTATATACAGTGTATGTGTATGTGTGCGCGTATATACAGTGTGTGTGTGCGTATATACAGTGTGTGTGTATATATACAGTGTGTGAGTGAGTGTGTATGTGTGTGTGTGAGTGTGTATGTGTGTGTGTATGTCATACTCACCTGTCTGCAGGGTCCCGGTGCCATGCCTGCTTCCAGCCCCTGTCTCGGTCCCGCCGCTCCGGCTGTGTGCAGTCTCCCCGGGGCAGGACCTTGCTTGCAGGACCTGGCCGTGGATCACCTGATGCAGTCACCTGACGCATCAGCTGATCGTAGTCTCGCCGGCTTTTTCGCGCCCGGCCGGCTATCAGCTGATCCTGCCGTCAGGGGACTTCATCCCTGATTACCGGCAGCTCCTGCAGTGATGGGACAGGATCAGACTCTCATCCGATCGCTGCAGGAGCTGCCGGTCATCAGCACAGACGTGAGTATTTATTTATTTTTATTTTTTTTTTGCACTGATGCTTCAGCTGATTGTATAATCGGCTTTTATACAATCAGCTGATGTGTGATGGGATTCACGTAGTTTAACCTGACACATCATCTGATCGCTTTGCCTTCCAGCAAACCGATCAGATGATATTGGATCCGGATTGGACATCGCGGGACCCTAACCCAGGATTACTGCGGAGGGGGGTTTATTTCAATAAAGATGGAGTCACTAATTGTGTTGTGTTTTATTTCTAATAAAAATATTTTTCTGTGTGTTGTCTTTTTTTTTTATCATTACTAGAAATTCATGGTGGCCATGTCTAATATTGGCGTGACACCATGAATTTCGGGCTTAGGGCTAGCTGATAATATACAGCTAGCCCTAACTCCATTATAACCCGGCTAGCCACCCGGCATCAGGGCAGCTGGAAGAGTTGGATACAGCGCCAGAAGATGGCGCTTCTATGAAAGCGCCATTTTCTGGGGTGGCTGCGGACTGCAATTCGCAGTGGGGGTGCCCAGAAAGCTTGGGCACCCTTCACTGTGGATTCCAATCCCCAGCTGCCTAGTTGTACCCGGCTGGACACCAAAATTAGGCGAAGCTCACGTCATTTTTTTTTTTAAATTAGTTCATGAAATTCATGAAATAATTAAAAAAAAAAGGGCTTCTCTATATTTTTGGTTCCCAGCCGGGTACAACTAGGCAGCTGGGGGTTGGGGGCAGCCCGTACCTGCCTGCTGTACCCGGCTAGCATACAAAAATATGGCGAAGCCCACGTCATTTTTTTTTTCTTTTTGGGTAAAAAACTGCATACAGTCCTGGATGGAGGATGCTGAGCCTTGTAGTTCTGCAGCTGCTGTCTGCTCTCCTGCATACAAGGAACATTTTGAATAAGGAAATGACATCAGACCTTTTTTATTTTTTTCATCAACAATCTTTAATGGCATTGTGCACTGATTAAAAACGCAGTGAGCAAAAACGCAGCAAAAAAGGCACCAAATCGCGGCAAAAACGTGACATGCAGCACCGCAGGTGACAGAGCAGAGCAAGTTGGTGACATGCTCTGCTCTGACACATAGTGTGCTGCATGTCACTGTATCCACTCTGGGAGTTGTTGTGCAGGTGACCGGATGATACATGTCACTAACTGCCCCACTCTGTGATTTCTGCTGCATAGTACCAACTGTATACACTCTCACCTGCACAAGTCCCATAGTGGAGACAGTTAGTGACATGTAGCATCTGGTCACCTGCACAACAAGTGCCAGAGTGGAGAAAGATAGTGACATGCAGCACACTATGTGTCAGAGCAGAGCATGTCACTGTCTCCACTCCGCTGACCTCACAGCCCGTACACGCTGCGATGGATGCAGGGGGACACAGAACAAGTAATCGGCCGACACTGCAGTCATCTGATTACTTGGGATGAATTGAGCAGTAAAATGCTCTGGTGCTCGATGGGTGAAGCCCATGCCGATTTTTTTTTAAAAAAAAATTCATTAAAAATAAAAAAACAAAAAAATCACATTGTTTGTGGGCTCCCGCTGCATTTTCTGTTGCTAAGGGTAACCAAAGCAGCTACTGGCTGCTAGCCCCCGCTGCTTGGTGTTACTTTCACTGGCAATAGAAATGCAGGGAAGCATTTTTTTTTTATAAAGGTTTTTCCCTGAAAACGTTTTTAAGAAAATGACGTGGGCTTCGCCATATTTTTGTATGCTAGCCAGGTACAGCAGGCTGCCCCCAACCCCCAGCTGCCTAGTTGTACCCGGCTGGGAACCAAAAATATAGAGAAGCCCTTTTTTTTTTAATTTCATGAATTTCATGAAATAATTAAAAAAAAAAATGACATGGGCTTCGCCGAATTTTTGAGTCCAGCCAGGTACAACTAGGCAGCTGGGGATTGGAATCCGCAGTGAAGGGTGCCCAAACTTTCTGGGCACCCCCGCTGCGAATTGCAGTCCACAGCCGCCCCAGAAAATGGCACTTTCATAGAAGCGCCATCTTCTGGCGCTGTATCCAACTCTTCCAGTGGCCCTGGTGGCAGGTGGCACGCTGGGTAATAAGGGGTTAATACCAGCTATATTTTACCCGCTGGTATAAAGCCCGAGATTCTTAATGTCAGGCCAAGGTTGACCTGGCCATTAAGAATCTCCAATAAAGGGTTTAAAAAAAAAAGACCACACAGAGAAAAATACTTTATTAGAAATAAATACACAGACACAGTAGGGACTCCATGTTTATTACTCCCTCTCACCCCTCCACGATGGAGAGATTTCTGTACTGACCATGCCAGGAGAGAGCGAGGGAAAAGAGAGAGAGCGAGGTGGGGAGGAAAAGAAAGCGAGCGGGGGGGGAGGAAAAGAGAGCGAGCGGGGGGGAGAAGAGAGCGAGGGGGGGGAGAAGAGAGCGAGGGGGGGGAGAAGAGAGCAAGGGGGGAGGAAAAGAGAGCGAGGGGGGAGGAAAAGAGAGCGAGGGGGAGGAAAAGAGAGCGCAGGGGGGAGGAAAAGAGAGCGCAGGGGGGAGGAAAAGAGAGCGCAGGGGGGAGGAAAAGAGAGCGAGGGGGGAGGAAAAGAAAGCGAGGGGGAGGAAAAGAGAGCGAGGGGGGAGGAAAAGAAAGCGAGGGGGGGAGGAAAAGAGAGCGCGGGGGGAGGAAAAGAGAGCGAGGGGGGAGGAAAAGAGAGCGAGGGGGGAGGAAAAGAGAGCGCAGGGGGGAGGAAAAGAGAGCGCAGGGGGGAGGAAAAGAGAGCACGGGGGGAGGAAAAGAGAGCGCGGGGGGAGGAAAAGAGAGCGCAGGGGGGAGGAAAAGAGAGCGCAGGGGGGAGGAAAAGAGAGCGCAGGGGGAGGAAAAAAGAGCGCAGGGGGGAGGAAAAGAGAGCGCGGGGGGAGGAAAAGAGAGCGAGGGGGGAAGAGAGCGAGGGAAAAGAGAGGGGAGAGGAGAGAGGGATAAGAGGGGGGCAGAGAAGAGGGGGAAGAGGGGAGGGGGAGAAGAGTGGGGGGAGAGAAGAGAGTGGGGAAAGAACAGGGGGGGGGCAGAGGTGCTCTGTCACCAACTGTCTCCACTCTGTGACTTGTGGTGCAGGTGACAGAGTGCAGACAGTTGGTCCCATGCAGCAGGACAGATGGCAGAGCACAGCGGTGACATGTCTGTCAGTGTCTTGCTGCTGGGAGGAGCAGATGATCACACTGCCCGACACCGGCCGCTCTCCTGACATCGCAGCAGAGCGGGCGGGTGGACAGTGTGATCACATACTTACGTGCAGGGGGGGATTCAGCTGAAGACCCCCCCCCCCTGTACTGCATACTGGCGCCCCGTGCCTCACCATCTGCAGGACGCTTTGCCGGCTCCACAGTGACGTCCTCCGGCTCCTCCCCTTGATGCTGAGCTGTGACGTGCGGTAGTCACCGCCCACAGCCCTGTCACTCAATCTGAGTGGCGCCGGCATCCTGTGACGTACCCGTCTTGTTTGAGAGCCCGGAAATGCCGGGACGTCAGAGGATGCCGGCTGCCACAGCTCCAGGGGGTCATGTGACCGGCACTGAGCGTGCAGCATAGCGCCGCTCAGTGCCAGAACTGGAGACAGAAGCCAATGGAGAAGACGCCAAGAAAGGTAAGTAGAGCTCATACAGAAAATAAAAAAAATGGGTGAACCACCCCTTTAATGTCAGGCACGTTTGACCCGGCCATTAAGAATCTCCAATAAAGGGTTAAAAAAAAGACACCACACAGAGAAAAAATACTTTAATAGAAATAAATACACAGACACATTAGAGACTCCATCTTTATTACCCCCTGTCAGCCCTCCACGATCCTGCTCTTCTGTCTTCTTTCTTTCTAGTGTAGTAGTAGTGATGATTGTAGTGAGGATGAGGTTCACCAGCTCATCACTAGGGGCTGGGGAAACTCATCCTCAGTACAATCCTCACTACAATCGGGAAGCAGCGTGCAGCCTTCACTCCGTGAGTGATCAGTTCTGGCTGTCAGCGGTAACAGCGGTAACGCTGACAGACGCGTTACCATAGCAACGGTGCTCTCGGAGCTGCGGTTAGCGGTGACGTCACCGCTAACTGCGTTGCTATGGCAACGGTGATCTCCGTTAATGACCGGCTGTGTCAGCCGGTCCCTAGCAGAACGGGGAGTCGACCGTGTGCTAGAGCATGTCGCCGGTACACGGCGATACACATATGTGCACCGTGTACCGGAGAGATGCACTCGCAGGTCCTACATGACGTGTCATAGTCATGTGACCAGTCTGTAGCCAATTAGATAATAGCCACGTGACTGGTCACATGGCTATTTTGACGTCACGATAGGTCCTGCATCACTGCTGGCAGTGCCGGTCACCGGGAGGATTCAGCGATCATCGGATGGAATAGCGGCAGGAGACAGAGTGCAGAAGGGATCGCGGGGACCGGTAAGTGTTATGGCAATGTTTATTAACTGTATGTGTACATTTATCATGCATTTTTATGTGTTTGTGATTGCCTCACATTATAGCCTATAGGTTCGAGTTTGGTTCGTCGAACGTTCGACGAACCGAACTCGAACGGGACCGGTTCGCTCATCTCTACTCCTTACACATCGTACACACGCGGCTCCGCTCCGTACACCTCGTACACACGCGGCTCCGCTCCGTACACCTCGTACACACGCGGCTCCGCTCCGTACACCTCATACACACGCGGCTCCGCTCCGTACACCTCGTACACACATGGCTCCGCTCCGTACACCTCGTACACACACGGCTCCGCTCCGTACACCTCGTACACACGCGGCTCCGCTCCGTACACACGCGGCTCCGCTCCGTACACACACGGCTCCGCTCCGTACACATTGTACACACACGGCTCTGCTCCGTACACATTGTACACACACGGCTCCGCTCCGTACACTTCGCACACGCGGCTCTCCTCCGTACACCTCGTACACACACGGCTCTGCTCCGTACACCTCGTACACACACGGCTCTGCTCTGTACACCTCGTACACACATGGCTCCGCTCCGTACACATTGTACACACACGGCTCTGCTCCGTACACATTGTACACACACGGCTCCGCTCCGTACACTTCGCACACGCGGCTCTCCTCCGTACACCTCGTACACACGCGGCTCCGCTCCGTACACCTCGTACACATGCGGCTCCGCTCCGTACACCTCGTACACACACGGCTCCGCTTTGTACACCTCGTACACACACGGCTCCGCTTTGTACACCTCGTACACACACGGCTCCGCTCCGTACACCTCGTACACACACGGCTCCGCTCCGTACACCTCGTACACACACGGCTCTGCTCCGTACGCCTCATACACACATGGCTCTGCTCCGTACACCTCGTACACACACGGCTCCGCTCCGTACACCTCGTACACACATGGCTCTGCTACATCCACACTGTAAACCCCTCCTGACCCCACACATAAACTTCCCCTCATCCAGCACCATGACAACCAGCACAGCAGAGTCCTGCATACACTGAGGAGCTGATCATGTGACCCTGACTCCTCCCCTCCATGTGACATCATCACAGGTCCTGGAAGCACAGAGCAGTCACATGTATACTGTGCGGCTGTTTCGCTGGATACGGGGGTTGGGAAGCACCAAGCGAACAGCAAAAAGGAAGGTAAGGGAAACCCTGTGTCTGGGGAAAGGGAG
Source organism: Anomaloglossus baeobatrachus (assembly GCF_048569485.1). Lineage (NCBI taxonomy): Eukaryota > Metazoa > Chordata > Amphibia > Anura > Aromobatidae > Anomaloglossus > Anomaloglossus baeobatrachus. Next base: position 363,924 of record NW_027441940.1, on the reverse strand, counting down.
CTGGTGACCCCTGACCAAACTTACTGCTGGTCCCTGGGCCCTCACCACCATAGATAGGTTCCTCACCTCTGCACCGAGCCGGATACCTGACCCTAGCTATAACTACTGCTGGGCTATAGATAGAGAACGGGTGGGATGAGCTCTTCATCAATCCCACTAAACATTAAAGAGGACACACAGGAATATGCATGAACTACTTATCTACAAGTGACACAGGTAGAAGTTCAACGACGATACCACAGAGGAGCACAAGCCACCTGCTTGCAACCAAGGCTTGAATGAGCTAAAAATATCACCAGCATCAGTCCAAGGAAGTAACAGGTATTTAAGCACCCAGACAATGCTGATGATCAGGTGTAAAACGAGCTCCTGCTGGGTCCACAAGGGGGAGAGAAATCCAGCAGGAAATTAATACTGACAGCAGGAACAATGGAAAGCCAGGGAGCATTCTGCGCAGCCAGATGCTGTGACCTTCTATAGCCAGAAACCACATGACTGTCACACATGACAGCGGCTCTGCAGGTGGAGGTGTGTGGAAATTCCCTATTATTGGTCACAGGCGGCATTAACCCCTTCAGTGCTAAGACTTTCGTGATGTTTTTCTCTCGCTGATTTCTATGAATCATGAAGCTTTTGTTCCTTTGTCTCTGATAGATTCATTTGACCCAACTATGAGATTGTATAGAAAATAGTTCAAAAATGCGAGAGGAATGTAATGCTTCAAAGGATTTTATTTTACTTGTGCATAAACAAAAAAATGTCCAACGTTTCAACTATCAATTTTGTTTTTTGTCAAGGACAAGAGGATCTAATGTAACAAAAACATAACAGATTCTTTTAGATGATGACAGTCAATAACATACATTACAAAGCTTTATACAAAGCATCACTAATGAAAAGAATGCATCAAACTGACGCTATAAGACAATAAAGGAGCAATAATGTGATGATTGCACAAATACATGAGAAAGGTGAATGATTGAGTTTATACAATTTATGAATTAATATTAATTATTCTCATTTAAATACAACAAATGCCAGACTGGTCAGAATGATGCCAAGAGTACGAAATATAATAAATAGTGTCCACACAGCTAAGAAAGAAATGAGTGACAAAAGGTTTCTCCAGCTCCAAACTGTGGCTTCTCGCTGGGGATATGAGGATATGAGGATATGGGGTGAACAGCCTAAGATGAGTAAGCAGAAAAATAACATACAAATGTAAGAGTACAATATAAAAGACACAGTGATACACTAATATTGGGGTACACACCGATTACAAGACAAGCACATCAGAGACCCCCGGATTCAGGTGAAGGAATCTCCTGGAAGGAGAAAAGGGAGAACATTTATAATGCAAGTCTATTTACTTAAATGACAAAACATGTGTTAATAGATATTTAGATCTATACATACAAAGGAACCTCATCCACGGCCATATAGCATATATAGTAATATAGGAATATAAGTCAGTATATTACTAACACAATCAGTTGAAATAATATGTAAATAACATGCTCAACATTGGTATGATAGTAAAATAGATCTGTAAGGATAAATTCCCTTTATAATCTCTACATGAGTGAACAGAACGGCATATGAGAAAATAATTAAGTGAAAACCTCATATTCTCTATTAAGACCCCTTGGTTCCAGGGTCTTAAGTGTGTGTATCCAATATGCCTCCTTCTCTTTGAGGATACGTACCCTGTTGCCACCCCTTCTCATCGGGGGCACATGTTCGATTACCTGATATTTGAGTTGTGCGATCGTATGGCCGTGTGTTATGCAATGATGAGGTACGGGAAGAAGAGTTGTTTGCATCTGATGGTTGATTTGTGTTTGCTAATTCTGTCTCGGATATGTTGGGTTGTTTCCCCAACATATCCGAGACCACAAGGACATTTAATCAGGTAAACTACGAATGAAGAATCACATGTGAAAAACCCGTGAATAGGGAATACACGACCTGAAAAAGGATGGGTAAATGTATCGCCCCTAGTGAGGTTATTGCATTGTATACAGTGATGACAAGGAAAATTACCTTTCCTAGGAATGCCTAGGAAGGTTTGGCGAGGAGCAGTCTTTTAAGGGCCTATGTCGGTTCTAACTAGACTGTCCTTAAGATTTTTGGGTCTCTTGTTGCAAAATAGTGGGGGCTCTGAGAATTCACGTATTGTCGGATAAGCCGTTTATAGGAGTGGCCAATGTTTGAAAATGATATTTTTTTTCAAAGGTGAAAAGGGATGATCTGTATTTATACCGGGTATTCTAGATGAATTTTGTATAGTGTGTGGCCTTTGAGTCATTTTTATGTTAGCAATATCTTCGGGATAACCTCTTGCTATGAATTTTGGCTCATTTCAGTAGTTCTAACATTCCGTTGTATACAATCAGATACGATTCTTTCTACTCTCTTGTGTTGAGAGATTGGTAATCCATGTTTAGTGGGTTTTGGATGGCAGCTTGTATAATGAAGGAGGTTATTTCTGTCTGTGGGTTTCACATACAAATCTCTTTTTAATCTTCCATCGTTAGATAGAATTACCAGGGTATCAAGAAAATTGATATTGTGGATAGTGAATGTGAGACCAGGTCTATATGTATTAATTTCTTGATGAAACTTAATTAAAGAGTCCATATCCCCCCGCCAAATAGTGAAGATATCATCTATGTACCTTTTTCAGGTAATAGCATGCTTAATCCACAGAGGGTGATTATAAATGTGATATTCCTCAAAGCATGCCATGTAAATATTGGCATAAGGGGGTGCTAAATTTGACCCATCGCGGTGCCCCTTTTCTGTAGAAAAAACTGGTCTTGAAAAAGAATAAAATTATTCTTGAGGACCAGTTGGAGAAGATCCTTACAGAAAGAGTTTTCAGTACTGTCGTAGGAACTATGTTTTTCAAGAAGCCAATCAACCGCTACCAGACCATCATATGCTTGTATAAAGACTATTTACATCAAGTGTAACTAAAAGACTGCCCGGTGGAATTGACTCAAACTGATGTAGATGTGATAAAAAATCAGAAGTGTCCTTCAAATATGATGTTATCTTTGGGACAAGCGGTGTTAAAATCTTCTCTACTGTGATAGCCAGGGGAGAAAGGACAGACTCAGTTAAAGCCACTATGGAACGACCCGGAGGTCGTTGAAGATTTTTGTGAATTTTCAGGAGGGTATAAATTACTGGTGTAATGGGATGTGTTTTAATGAGGTACTCCGCCAATTTAGCATCTATTGTTTTATTGTGTAAATATGAATCTACAATGCTCTTAATGAGTGACTGTATATGGGATGTAGGATCTCTTGAAATAGGTAAGTATGTATTTCTGTCTTCTAATTGGCCATGTAACTCTTCAATATAATAGGCTCTGTCCATTACCACTATTGCCCCTCCTTTGTCAGCAGGTTTTATGATGACTTTATGATTATTCTTTAGGCTTTGAATCTGTTTTCTTCTGCCGAAATATTATGTCTGACTTAAATTTGCCTCCTTCTATTGATTTTACCGTGTCGTCAATGTCATTAGTTACCAGGGAAATGTAGAGTTCTACTGGATGATATGTCTTGGAGGGGTTGAATGAACTCGGAATTCTGAGATTTACTGTCTCAATTGCAATGTGTTACCTTGCTCTATTTCAGTTGTGTGAGTCTGAGTCCCACTTTCAGTCCCAAAATGTATCTTAAGCCTTAACAATCTAAAAAATCTCCTCATCTCTTGATCAAGCTGAAATGTATTAAAAGCTGGTGTTGGACAAAAAGATACCCCTTTCTGAAGAACCTGTGACTCAATGAATGACAAATTGTGAGATGATATATTGTACACTAAATTCGTCGTACCTGTGAGTGTGTATGTGGTATGTCGATGTGGTTCCTGTGCCTCCTCTTGCTACGCCTCGTTTTCCTCGTTCTTGTCTTGGTCCTAAAAAACGAGTTATGCGAGTAGTATACTGGTCTCCTTCTGAACTGGATGAAGAAGGATAACGACTGTAAGTTGTAGATCATCTAGGAACCTCGTCGGAGAACCGCCATCGATACACCTGATCTTTGGAATAATCTTCCTGGTCCCGAACAAATTTAGATCTTTTTTTCTCCTGTAGGGTTTTTCTAAATTCTATAATGGTTTCTTTAGTCTTAGATTTAATCTTCTCCCATTCGGTGTTAGGGATAGTGTTCATTAACGGCCCTTTTATGGAATGGATCTTAAGACCCAATGTTTCAATTTCTTTTTGTAAATATTCAATGGTTAAAATAATGATGTCCATTGAACATTTGTTGATGATGCTCTCAAACTTCGAACAGTATTCTGGATTGTCCGAAAACAAAGTGAGTCTCAAGGGTTCTCTCAATCCCCTGGGAATCCTTTGTACTCTATGGTATTCGGCCAGAGTGGCGCAATGAAGTTCCAGTGCCGTCTGTCTCCTCAGTTCCTTCTCGTAATCCCGAGAGCGTACCTCCTCAGTGGTAACTGATAAAAATGCATTTGGAATGTTGACCTTGGATAATATAGTCTTTACTTCTTCAGCATTATATGAAAAGGTAGTAAAAGACACAGGAGCTCAAGGAAAAAATATATAATCAAAATACAGGATAAACCTGTGAGAAAAAAAGGTGCACGGAAATATAGAACTAATTGTTTAGAAAATAGTTCCGGCACACTTCAAAAAAATGCGAGAGAGGAATATAATGCTTCAAAGTATTTTATTTTACTTGTGCATAGGCAAAAAAAATGTCCAACGTTTCAACCATCAATTTTGTTTTTTGTCAAGGACAAGAGGATCTAATGTAACAAAAACATAACAGATTCACGCGTGTGCGTGATTGCTGCACGGAGACATGTCCATTTTATTCTGGCATCACTGATGTTCCACGGACCACGCAGTGGTGTGGTCCGTGAAACACGTGCCAGAAAAAAATGTGCTTTTAAAATAAAAATCATTTTTACTCACCCGGCGTCCAGCGATGACCTCTGCAGCCCGTTCTCCCTGCTGCTTCTGAGCCGGCTCATTATTGTCGCGCATATTCATTATGCGCGACACAGCCGACCCGGAAGCAGCTGCTGCGGGGGTCAGCGCCGGCCGGATGCTGCACCGCGGGAGCGATCAGCACCTTGGACAGTGGCAGCGGGCGCAGGTGAGTTGTTTTCTAAGTGCAATCACGGGCCACGGAGAACGGAGCCTGGATTGCACTTAGACAACCCATGTGTGCCGTGAATCACGGCACACGCAGGGACATGTGCGTGTTTTACACGCCAGTGAAAAATGTCACTGTTTTTCACTGACGTGTGAAACGGGCCTAAGGGTATGTGCGCACGTTGCTTTTTACCTGCTTTTTACCTGCTTTTTTGCTGCTTTTTCTTCTGCGCTGTTTAATGCCAAAATGGATGTGTTCTTCTATTCAAGCAAAGTCTATGGGAATTTGGGTTTCTTGTTCACACTATGTTGTTCAAAATGCTGCCTTTTTGTGGCAGAACTTTGGTCAAAAACTCAGCTTTTCAAAGAAGCAACATGTCAATTGTTTTTGCCATTTGGGTTTTGCACTGCAAAGCTGAGTTTTTGACCAAAGTTCTGCCACAAAAAGGCAGCATTTTGAACAACATAGTGTGAACAAGAAACCCAAATTCCCATAGACTTTGCTTGAATAGAAGAACACATCCATTTTGGAATTAAACAGCGCAGAAGAAAAAGCAGCAAAAAAGCAGGTAAAAAGCAACGTGCGCACATACCCTAAGTCACTTTTTTTTTCTTCTTGTGTTAATTAATATTTTTTGCTACAAATTCTTCAGAATGGAGCAAGTGGATCATGAATTTTGTGCACAATAGAAACGCTTTGTATTTTTCCCTATAAAATATCTCGGGTGTGGACTGGAGAACATTTCTGACAAAAGTTCGTCATTTTTTAGGCTAAAGATAAACATACCTTTCCTTGAAAAACTATTCACACCCAGTGAACATTTCCATGTTTTTTTACATTACAGCCACAAACAAGTGGATTTTGTTGGGGTTTTATGTGATAACACAAAGTAGCAAACATTTGTGAAATATAAAGGAAATTATACATGGATTTCTAAACATTTTAAGTAATATAACTCTGAAAATTGTGATGTGCATTAGTATTCAGCCCCCTGAGGGAATACTTTGCAGGACCGCCTTTCACTACAATTGCTGCTGCTAGTCTCTTGGGGGGGATGTGTCTACCAGCTTTGCACACCTGGAGGTGCCATTTTTGCCCCTTCTACTTTATAAAACAGCTCTATCTCAGGTAAATTGGATGAAGGCGTCTGTGAAGCAATTTTCAATTCTTATGTTTTGCTTTTAAAATAGTCCACTCTTCCATAAAGGCCAAATTTGTGGAGTTTATGACTTATAGTTGTCCTGTGGAGAGATTCTCCCCCTGAGCTCTGGATCGCTCCTGCTTTTTCACTGACCACAGGCCTCTTGGCTGCTTCTCTATAATTAGTGCTCTCCTTGCAAATTAGGAGAAATTAGACATTGTTTCATGTCAGACTGACCGGAGCCCTATTGTCTGTTAAATGTGGATTGCCTCAGCCTCTATGACTACATCAATCAGAAGAAAATTATGCAGTCGGATTGAACTGAACCAATGAGAGAACAGCCATCTCCCACCAATCCTGTCAGACACAATAACCTGAAATGAAAACTGAGGGTATAAAAAGAGCTTTTCTCCTGTCACCACATTAATTCTGCAGGACATCAACCTAGGATCCACATTTTCAGCTGGAGGATCACAGATCTGCTTCACTGCTCATTGGTGAGCCCACAAATTTGCTTGGAGAACCCAGGTGAGGATAGTTCAGTTGCCTGGCTACATATCTTGCTGTGCTCGTTCATCTTTCTAAGCTTGCCGCTATCTCCTCCCAGTGGGTGCTTGTTAAAACCAGGGTGCTGCTGGCTGGGATAGTTAGCCCAGGAAGCCCCGAAGTCACAAAAATTCTAATCCTTCGCGAGCCAATGGATGGGAGAGACTCTGTCGCTTGTACCACCTTATGTTCATTTCTATTGGAAATGTACAATAAGATTTTGCCTGTTGGTGAACCAAGAACGTTTTACCAAGGTGAGGTTCCCTCATCCTGTGTTGTCTAAGGCTGCTTTCACACATTAGTTTTGCATCCGGTTTGTGCCTGATTGTGTAAAAACTGATGCAACGGATCCGGTAAAAAACGGATCCTGGTGGGTTTTTTTTTTTGTTTGTTTTTTTTTTATGTTTTGGGGTTTTTTTGCTGAGAGAGAGACCCCATCATCCCCGCACAAACGCCGGCACTATTGCACCCATCATGACTGCACACACCGGCACTACCGCACGCATCATTACCGCACACACCTGCACTCCCGCACGCATCATCCCCGCACACACCCAGGCACTACCGCACTCCTCATCACCGTACACACCTGCACTCCCACACGCATCATCCCCGCAAACACCACGGCACTCCTGCACGCACCATCATCGCACACACACCGGCACTCCCGCACGCATCATCACCGCACACACACCGGCACTCCCGCACGCATCATCACCGCACACACACCGGCACTCCCGCATGCATCATCACCGCACACACACCGGCACTCCCGCACGCATCATCACCGCACACACACCGGCACTCCCGCACGCATCATCACCGCACACGCAGGCACTCCCGCACACATCATCACCGCACACCCCGGCACTCCCGCATTCATCATAACCGCACACCCCTGCACTACCGCACGCATCATCACCCCACACCCCTGCACTACCGCAGGCACCATCACCGCACACCCCTGCACTACCGCATGCACCATCACCGCACACCCCTGCACTACCGCACGCACCATCACCGCACACCCCTGCACTACCGCACGCACCATCACCGCACACCCCTGCACTACCGCACGCACCATCACCACCCACCCCTGCACTACCGCACGCACCATCACCGCACACCCCTGCACTACCGCATGCATCATCACCGCACACGCAGGCATTACCTCAGTGACTTCCCCGCTGACAGCGCGACTCCCTTAAGTTGCTGCGTGGAGCATACACAACTCCTGTCAGCTTCATGTAGCAGAGCTGAAAGCGTCGCGAGACGTCTGTGGATTACGTCAGACCTGGAGGGGTATTTGGGGATTTTAATAAAGTGGTGAAAGGGGGTGTTTTTTTGCCTTTTATTTCAAATTAAGTAATTTTTTGGGTGTATGTTTTTATTTACTTTCACGTACAGGTTAATCATTGAGGTGTCTCATAGACGCCTTCCATGATTAACCCCTTATTACCCCGGCAATTCGGGATGAGGCGGGTAGAGTCCCGGGACTGTCGCATCTAATGGATGCGGCAATTCCGGGTGGCTGCGGGCTGATATTTTTAGGGTGGTGGGGCTCCCCATCCTGATAATACCAGCCTTCAGCCGTGTGGCTTTATCTTGGCTGGTATCAAAATTGGGGGGAACCGCATGACGGGGTTTTTTTTTAATTATTTTTTTATTTTTTTACTGCAAGAAATAGACCCGCCCACCAGCAGCTGTGATTGGTTGCAGTGAGACAGCTGTCACTCATCGTGGGGGCGTGTCTCCCTGCAACCAATCATAGGCGCCTGTGGGAAGGGAAAGCAGTGAATACGAGATTGAATAATGGGCGGCCGGCATTTTCAAATCAGGTGAAGCCGCCAGCAGTGTGTTACGGTTGCTGTGGCTCTGGAGACTATGTCCAGATTTCTTGCTACTGCACATGTGCAAGCGCTGGAGACTAAGTCCTACCTTGGAGCCATTGCACATGTGCGGGCGACATCATCGCTGACACGAGGTCACATGTCTCTGACACCTTCTAAGCTGATTGGCCACTGGTCATGTGCTTGTGACACGTGGTCACATGTCTCTGACACCTTCTATGCCGATTGGTCGCTGGTCATGTGCTTGTGACGCTTTGCTCGGTGATAGGCCAGCATGACGTCATTGCTGTCATTCTGGCAGCGGATTGGCTCTGGTGTTCTCCATCTTGGATGAGGCACAGAGTCTATATAAGACCCTGACGCACGCCGCCCGGCGCTCAGTCCTCTTGGTTCATGCATGAGGGTAGACGCCCTGTGCACGTCCCTCTAGGCATCTCTCTGTCTATGTTAGGTGAGCGCTACCGGCAGGGTAGCGTTCTTATACCTTACAGCTTCAGCTGCAGTCCGTATCCTTACCTCTTAGTGGAGCGGACATAGGCAGGTGCCTGAGGCACATGGTCCGGCTGGGCCTTGTGATTCTACTCGTAGGTGGACGTTGCCGCTAGGGTAACATTCCTTATACTGCGTCTGGCAGTTGTTCATATCCTCGCACACTAGGGGAGCGAACAGAGGTAGGAGCTTTGTGCGGCTTATGCTGCTGTCCGTCTCTTTTGCACCACTAGAAGAGCGGACCTAGGCAGGTGCCATATCTAGTGGTTCGTGTCCTCGCACACTAGTGGAGCGAACGCAGGTAGGAGCTTTGTGCGGCTTACGCTGCTGTCCATCTCTTTTGCACCACTAGAAGAGTGGACCTAGGCAGGTGCCATATCTAGTGGTTCGTGTCCTCGCACACTAGTGGAGCGAACGCAGGTAGGAGCTTTGTGCGGCTTACGCTGCTGTCCGTCTCCTGGCACCACTAGAGGAACGGACCTAGGTAGGTGCCATTTCACACTCACTGCTTTTGTCTCTGTGATCTTTAACAGAGACCATTCCACACGCCCTCCAAGTAAGGGAGGAATTGCTTTATTTTCTAATTATATTCCTCTGTGAGTTTAACAGAGGTATTGCACTCTGCACTTGTGCTATTATTTTTTACAGTGGTACACTTATATACCCCTTATCCTCTGCCATAGTCTGCAGCAGAGTCTTTGCACGGTGGACCCTGACTGTCTGACATTCCTTTAGGTTTATTATCAGACAGCCCCCCGGAACACAGTGTGACAGCCGTGCAGCGCCACGCCGGTGATCAGTGAGTGGGTGAGAGTGAGTGAATGAGTCAGTGACTGTGAGAGAGAGAGGCTGGGGACACACGGGGCACTACCGCGATGCTCGCATGACACCCAGCTCGCGCTGGCAGCACAGCAGGAGCCGAGTGTCATGCTATTGTCTCTGCGTTTGAGTGCGGTCCGACTGTACGAGTGGACCACAGCTGCGGGGGGCGGGCTGGCACGGAGGAGGGGAAGGAGGGATTTCTCTCCCTTCTCTCCTCCGTAGCCGGCTATTGCGACTCTCGCTCTGCACGTGTGGTACACCGGTGTACCGCAAGTGCAGTGCGATTTTTCTCTCGCCCCATTCACTTGAATGGGTGCGAGAGAAAGAGTCTCGCATTACAATCGCAGCATGCTGCGATTGTTTTCTCGGTCCGATTAGGACTGAGAAAATAATCGCTCGTGTGCTGACACATAGGCTAGAATTCGTGCAAGTGGAATGCAATGTTTTCTCGCACTCCACTCGCACCGATTTTCTTAGGCCAGAGAGAGAGGGATATTTTCTGACAAGCAATTAATTTATCTCACTTCTGGGCTTGCTCAGAAGTAAAAACCGAATCCGGTACATGCTTCCATTGTTTGACGCATGCCACCGGATTCGGCGTGTATAGACTTTCATTATGCACCATGCCGCACGGCACCGCATGCGGCGCTATGCAGTTTTTTGCCGCTGGCAAAAAAACGGTCCTCTCTGGGTCCTGTGCGGCCGCCGGAGTGACGATTTTTGCCGCAACCGGCAAAAACCGGATCAAACGCGAGTACATGCGGCACAATCCGGCGCTAACAAAAGTCTATGAGAAAAAACCGCACCGGGCGGCAAAAAAAAACGAATGCAGAAAAAACGCAAAGCGCCGGATTGTGCCGCACAGCAAAAACCTGATGTGTGAAAGCAGCCTAAGTAGTGTCCTGCCCACAAGGAAGGAGTGCGGGCGTTCAGTGGGATGAGCCCTGGTCCGAGCAGTCTATCTGAAGACAGCTAGGCAAGCACATGACTGTATCAACTGACCCTTGTGTCTCCACACTATACTCCTGCCATTTTTGGATGATGGATTGAATAGTGCTTAGTGAGATGTTCAGAGTTTTGGCTTTTTTTTTTAAACCAAACCCTGCTTTATTTTTTTCCACAACTTTATCCCTGACCTGTCTGGTGGGTTCCTTGGTTTTCAAAATGCTGTTTGATCCCTAATGTTCTCAAACAAAACTCGTGAAATCTTCACAAAACAGCTGTAGTTATACTGAGAATAAATGATACAGGTGACTCAGTTTACTAATTATGTCACTTCTGAAGGCAATTGGTCACTCAGGGGCATCATACTACAAGGGGCTTAATTCAAATACTCATCACAATATTCAGATTTATAGGTTTAAATATTTAGAAAACCATCATTTCCTTTACACTTCACAACAACTTGTTACTTTAATGCTGGCATATCACATAAAACCGTAATAAAATACATTTACGTTTGTGGGTATGACGCTAAAATAAGTGGAAACGTTCCAGGGGTGTGAATACTTTTACAAGGGGCAAAATTCCTTCATGACTCTAAAAATATTAGACTAGTTCCCTGGATCAATGTCCCATCACAAAATCTAGTACTGATAACCTGCAATAATATACTTTTTACAGAAGGCATCCAAGCCCGCCGTGAATTTTTGTAATCTATCAACATTTATCACATCATGTGTCAGAGAGTTCCATATTCTCACTGCTCTTACAGTAGAGAATCACCATCTGTGATTATGACTGAACCTCCTTGTCATCATTGCAGGCCTCAGTTGTAAAAAGCTAATTAGAAATATCTCAGTAATGCCCCTGATATACTTGTACATTGTAATAAAATCGCCCCGTAGCCTTTGTGTTCCCAAATTAATAACCCCAGGCTTGCTAACCTGTCCTCCTATTGCAGACCTTCCATTCCTTTACTGGTCACTCTTCCCTGCACCCGCTCTAGTTCAGTTATGTCCTCCTCATTCACTGGAGCCTGAAATAGTGCAGAATATTGTAAGTGTGGCCGCACTAGTGACTTGTATAGAGGCAAAACTGTTCTTGTCCGGAGCATCTGTGCCTCGTTCACTGCATCCTATTATATTATCTGCCTTGGCAGCAGCTTCCTGGCCCTGGTTGGTTTTCTCGTCCACCCGCACACCCACGTCTTTTTCAGTGTCATTATTATGCAGTAATTTTGCAAATATTTTAAAAAAATTGCAGTTTAAAAATCAGCCAAAAAAATCTGGAAAGTTAAAAACCTGCAAACATACAAAAAAAAAACAAAACAAGCAAACCGATGAATATTATAAAATAGTCACGTGCCATATTTGTCAAGTAAAAGCCACTTCTTAATATTATTGGATCAAAAATCTTCATTTCGGTTCCTGCAGCCCAAAACCAGGAATTGTCTTCTTCTTCATGCCATTGTACAGGATTCTTTATGATGTTATATCGTCATCTTCTCCCCATTTAGGTCCTTATAATATCGGATCCTCTCAGTGGAGATCTTCTATAGAAGAGAATTCTCCTGATTGCCCCGTGAAGGATGGATATGGACAGGGACAAGATGGCGGAGAGGATATTACACCTCACCCTAGAGATCCTCTTCCGGCTTACTGGAGAGGTGAGAGATTCTGATGACGTCACATTACATCATTCTTATCTATGGGAATAACAGATGGACAGAACTGGAGAGGTGAGGACTCTGGAAATGTCTGGAGTGAGATTTATTACTGTGTCTCTCCATAACCAGGATTACACAGTAGTGAAGAAGACCTCTAGTGAGCGCTGTCAGGCCCCTGTGTCTGAGGGATGGGGAAGACCCCTGAGCCCAATCACGGGGCCTCCACCTCACCCCCCGATACATGAGGACATCAATGACCAGAAGATCCTAGAACTCACCTACAAGATGATTGAGCTGCTGACTGGAGAGGTGACACTGCTGGGAATGCTGGGACATTATACAGTAACGCTATGAAGGGATCGGGGGTGACGGTATCATTGTATGTGTCAGGTTCCTATAAGGTGTCAGGACGTCACCGTCTATTTCTCCATGGAGGAGTGGGAGTATTTAGAAGGACACAAAGATCTGTACAAGGACGTCATGATGGAGGTTCCCCAGTCCCTCACATCACCAGGTAATAGAAAGGACTAAATACACACGGCCTATAATTATCTGTATGTAAGGAATTGAATTCAGTCCCTGTATGTGTCTCCTCCAGTTCTATCCAGTAAGAGGACAACACCAGAGAGATGTCCCCGTCCTCTTCTCCCACAGGACTGTAAACAAGAAGATCCCGATGTTCCTCAGGATCATCAGGTAGATAGAGAGAAGGGGCCATGAAATCTCCCTATGATGTGTAGACGGCTGTGAAGGTCTTGTGCTCAGTCTTGTTTTATCCTCCAGTATTATATGTGTTATACTTGTGTAATGAGAGCGGTGGAGATGGCAGGATTAGAGCTGATCATAGATGGGACTTCTCCATCTGTCTGTGACTTTTACTCTATTTGTTTCAGGGTGAAGATCTGCCCCATATTAATACTACAGAGACATATGTGAGGGGTGATGAGCGGAGTAAAGAGGAGATTCCTACAGATGACAGTGCAGGTGAGTAGTGACCACTAAATGCAGAGAAGTCACAGATTCTTCTCAGTCTCCGGCTCTGGCTGCTTTATCAGGGTTGTAGTCTGGTCATAGAAAATGGTCACCATTCTGCTGCTAGACCACCACATGCTCCTCCACCCAAAACTGTCCCCATTATTTTGGGCATTGGACGCTCTTCTGTTGGAGTGAGATCTGTATCAGTCAGATCTTACAGGTAGGATCCACTCTATCCCCTGAAATTAGAAGATGTTGACTCTTTGCTGCCCAGATCTTTAATCTGTAAAGCCAAATGACAGCGTACATAGAATGTGCAGACAACTTAGAAAATCATGGGAAGAAAAATCTAATC